>NW_023604835.1:0-32000 GCF_014898055.3 Talpa occidentalis | reverse complement strand
GTCCCACACGGAGAGACAGACCTCTCCTGCCGTGCCCTCTGCTCCCCTCAGCAGTGTATTTCGTCCGTCTGCCTGTTCTGTTCCCCACTCTGACTCTGGTGAATTCTCTCACCCTCCCGCGCTTCTGATTGTACCCAGTGCTTGTATAAATAAATAAATCTTTAAAAAAAGAAAAAAAGAAAATCTTCATGACAACATGGAGAGAATTTGATGTGATGATGCAACTAAGCCAAAGAAGCCAAAGTGAAAGACAATTATCAAATTGTTTTACATTATATATAAACAAAACAAATAAATTAACAAATCACATCAAAAACAACTCTTTGGGGTGGGGAAGTGGGTGAAAGGGAATGGTAGAGAGCTGACCTGGTAATGAGAATGACACTAGCACTATGGTGGCATATGAGATGAGGTTTATAACATACGTAGGTGTGTTACTCCCAAAATACATATAGTACATTAAAATTGTATGTACATCAACAAAATTTTATTTAAATTCACAATCGATCTCTTCATTTATTGCCTATGTGATTATGCGTAACTTACTAAATGTCTCTAAAACTCAGAGTTGTCTAAACTAATGGAGATAGTACCTACACAGGATTGATCACAAAAATTATATAAATATACTTAAATACAACTGATAAAGTCCCTACACCAGGCATGTAGTTAGCATTAAATATTAGTTATCAGACATTCTATTAAGCATTCAATGTTTTGAACAAATTACTTAATGTTATTTTGAAATGAAAGCATAAAATTATAATGTAATAATGGACGCTATCAATACATGAAAACCTTATTACTACAGGAGGTAGATCAACATGGCGGCGAGGAAACGCTGTAAGATCTCCCGTTAAAAAAAAGTTAATATGACCATGGAATATTACTCAGCATTCAAAAAAGATAAACACATGCAATTTGCAGCAACATGGATGACGCTGGAAGGGATCATGCTCAGTGAAATAAGCCAAAAAGAAAAAGAAAAATACCGGGTGGTCTCACTCATAGCAGGAATCTAGAAAACTTAAATAAGGGACCAGGAAAATGAATAACTATAAGAAAGTGAAAATCAAAATCAACAAAAACTATGAACCAGAGACACTTTTGGGGGGTGGGGGGCGGGAGGGGAGGGATTGGGGTCAGAATGGGGGGATTGCAATTGTATGGAGAATATAAAAATAAAATTTATTAATTAAAAAAAAAAAAAAAAGAAATTGTCAGTTGGCATGAGAAGTAGCACATCATCAAAAAATTGATATTTTTCTGGAAGCACTTATTTTGAAATCACCAACATCCTCCATTTGTATTTCCTACAGTGAAGACATTTTTTATATTTACTGTTTACTTCATTTCATAATAAAACTTATTACTATAAAAAAAAAAAAAAGTTAATATGGAGGAAAAGCAGCAGGTCGCAGTGAGAACTGGGACACGGAAGATAAACGGGTGACTCCAGCAAACTACCCGAAGAAGAAAGTGCCATAAAAGAGGACTAGAAGGGAGGAAAGCTCAGAACCCTGTTACCCTCCCCCACGCACAAAGTCGGCACTCTCCGACCAACAGAAAGGAGGAAAAAAAAAAAACACTAAAACAACCAACAAGAACTACGCATCAAGCGGGACTGTGAGTGGAAAGGAACTATTTCAGCCACTACACCAGTGAACTGGAGCTGTGGAGAACGCTGCAGAATTCACCACGGAGGTGAGCGAACGGCTCCAGGCGCCATTAGAGAAAAACAGACTCCCAGAGACCTACAAACAGCCCAGGCCAGCCCGTAAGCTTGTGTGGAAAAGCAGCACGCTTGAAAAGGATACGTGGATTGCAGCTGCCCAGGTCCCCGCGCCTGTGACCAAAGCTTGTGGGGAAACACGCGGGGGCCCTCACTGAGGTGAATGTCCCTCAGTGAGTAATCAGAAACCAGGCACCCGGACAGGAGCTGGGTGCAAAAGGCGCCATTTCTGCGGACACTGACCTGGGCTACAGCCTGCGTCCTGGACCTGAGGGCTTTGGAACTGAGATCCAGGGCACGAAATTCGGGGCGTGGGATCCCCACAACGGTGGGGCACAAGGCAGACACAGCACCCCAAAGCCACTGAGGCTTTCCCCACCAGTCCCACTCTGTCCCCCGTCCCACCGGGTAAAAAAAAAAACAGCTCCCTAAGGGCACTAGGAGAGATCTCAGGCGCCACCTAGTGACCAGAAAAAAATCACCAACACCCATAGAATAGGGACCTTTCTTCAGTAAAGACTGCTTGAAACAGCAAAAGGCTCCCAGAGGAGCCAGAGGTAAGCTGGGAAGTTCGCCCAGGCCAGGCCTAGTTTGGCCAGCACTCTGAGCCCAGAGGAGGAGTGGGCACCCAGGGCCTGGGCAGACCAGGCACACAGAAGAGTGTGCCTATCTCTGAATCGCCATTTTAGAATAGGGACCTTTCTTCAGTAAAGACTGCTTGAAACCGGCAGAAGGTTCCCAGAGGAGTCAGAGGTGAGCTGGGAATTTTGACCAGCCAGGCCCCTTCTGACCAGCAGTCCAAGCCCGAGGGGGTGTGGGCACCAATGGACAGGGCAGATCCAGCTTGCTGGAGACTGTGCCTGTCTCCGAATCGCCATTTTAGAATAGGGACCTTTCTTCAATAAAGACTTTTTGAAACCAGCAGAAGGCTCCTGGAGGAGCCAGAGGTGAGCAGGGAAGTTCGACCAGGTCAGGCCCCTTCTGGCCAGCAGTCCCAACCCAGAGGGGGAGCAGGCACCCAACGCCCCAGCAGACGGGGCGTGCAGGGGAGTGCGTACCTGCATTGCCTTTTTAGAACAGGGACCTTTCTTCAATAAAGACTGCTTGAAACCAGCAGAAGTCTCCCTGAGAGCTAGAGTGAGCTGGGAAGTTTGCCCACACCAGGCCCCTTCTGGACAGCAGTCCGAGCCTGGGCTTAAAGAGACATCTATAGAACACTATAGAACACTAAACCCCCCAAAAATCTGAGTACACTTTTTTTTCTCAAGCACACACGGATCATTCTCCAGGATAGATCACATACTGGGACCCAAGACAAACATCAACAGATACACAGACTGAATCATACCAACCATCTTTTCTGACCATGAAGACATCAAACTAGAAATAAACCATAAAAAGAAGGCAAGGGGGCCTCCCCGGTGGCGCACGTTGAGCGCTGGGTTGCGAAGCTGCCCGCGGCCTCGGAGGCGCCGCTTCGATCCCCAGCTGCTCCCCGGCCACCGGAGGAGGGTCCCACATGGCGCGCAGACCCTCTGCCGCCCGCTGCTCCTCTCAGCAGTGTACTTCGGTCCTTTCTGCCTGCTCTGCTCCAGGCTCTGGCTCTGGCTCTGGTGAATTCTCTCACCCTCCCGCACTTCTGACTGTACCCAGTGCATGTATAAACAAAAACAAACAAAAATAAATAAAAACATGCCTCTATTAAAAAAAAAAAAAAAAAAAAAAAGAAGGCAAGGAAATCTCCTACCTCATGGAGATTGAAAAACCACACTACTGGAAGACCACTGGACTAATGAGGAAATTAAAGAAGAAATTAAAAAAATTCTTTGAATTGAATGACAAAGAGGACAACAATATCCTAAATGTATGGGATGCAGCAAAAGCAGTATAAGAGGAAAATACATAGCAATAGAGGCTCACATCAAGAAACAAGAAAGAACTCAAAGAAACCTAATATCAAAGCTCAAGAGATAGAAAAAGAACAACAAAAAAACCCAAAAACAGTAGAAGAAAGAAATAACGAAAACCAAAGCAGAAATAAATGAAATTGAAACTGAAAAAAACAATCCAAACGATCAGTGAACCAAGAGCTGGTTCTTCGAAAAAATCAATTAAAACAGACAAACCCTAGCCAGGCTCACAAAGAAAAAAGGGAGAAAGCACAAATAAACAGGATCATAAATGAAAGAGGAGAAATCACAATGGACACAGCAGAAATCAAAAGAATAATCAGAAACTACTAATGTAACAGTTATATGGAAACAAGTTTCAACAATCTAGAGGAGATGGACAAATTCCTACAACTCTACAATCACCAAAGCTAGATAAAGAAGAAATAGAACACCTAAACAGACCAATTACAAGCAGCGAAATTGAAATGGTAATCAAAAGCCTCCCCAAAAACAAAAGCCCAGGACCTGATGGTTTTACAAATGAATTCTACCAAACATTCAGAGACGAATTAGTGCCTATCCTTCACAAACTCTTCCAAAAAATTGAGAAGGAAGGACAATACCAAACACGTTCTATGAAGCCAATATTACACTAATACCAAAACCGAATAAGGACAACAAAAAAAAGGAAAACTACAGGCCAATCTCCCTAATGAACACTGATGCAAAAATCCTCAATAAAATTTTACCTATCAGAATCCAACAATGTATCCATAAGATAATTCACCACGACCAAGTTGGATTCATTCCAGGACACAAGGATGGTTTAACATCCGAAAATCAATCAATGTTATCCAAACATCAACAAAAAGAAATAGAAAAACCTTTTGATAATATCAATAGATGCTGAGAAAGCTTTCGACAAAGTGCAACACCCATTCATGATAAAAGCCCTTGAAATTCTTGGGATACAAGGAACATACCTCAACATCATAAAGGCCATCTATGACAAGCCAACAGCCAGTATCATTCTCAATGGTGAAAAGCTGAAAGCAATTCCATTAAGATCCGGAACAAGACAAGGATGTCCACTCTCACCACTGCTTTTCAATATAATACTGGAAGTCCTAGCCAGAGCAATAAGACAAGAGAAAGACATCCAAGGAATCCAAATAGGAAAAGAAGAAGTCAAACTATCACTATTTGCAGATGATATGATAATATACATAGAGAACCCCAATCTCCACAGAAAACTAATTCAACTCATCAATCAATTCAGTAAAGTGGCAGGATACAAAATCAACACGCAAAAGTCAGTAGCCTTCCTATACACAAACAATAAATCTGAAGAAGAAGAAATCAAAAAAACCACCCCTTTTATTATCGAAACAAAAAAAAATCAAATATTTGGAATAAATCTAACAAAAGAGGTAAAGGACCTATACAAAGAAAACTATAAAACACTGTTAAAGAAATAGAAGACACAAAAAGAAATGGAAAGACATCCCCTGCTCATGGATTGGAAGAATAAACATTATTAAAATGGCCATCCTACCAAAAGCAATATACAGATTCAATGCTATTCAATAAAATTTCAATGTCATTCTTCAAAGAAATAGAACAATTATTGATGAAATTCATATGGAATCACAAAAAACCCCGAATACAAAGCTCTCCTGAAAAAAAAAGAAGGGAATGGAGGCATCACACTCCCAGACTTCAAACCATACTACAAAGCCATAATCATGAAAACTGCATGGTATTGGAACAAGAACAGACACACCGACCAATGGAATTGAATAGAAAATCCAGAAATAAACCCACAGATTTATGGGCAACTAATCTTTGACAAAGGAGCAAAGACTATGCATTGGAGCAAAGAAAGTTTGTTCAATAAATGGTGCTGGGAAAACTGGGTGCTACATGCAAAAGAATGAAGCTTGACCACTACCTCACACCATACACAAAAATCAACTCAAAATGGATTAAAGAACTAGACATAAGACCTGAAACCATAAAATACATAGAAGGAAATATAGGAGAAACACTACGGGATTTGCACATCAAAGACATCTTTACAGACACATCACCCAAAGCAGTGATAGTGAAGGCAAAGATAAACAGCTGGGACTACATCAAATTAAAGAGCTTCTGCACAGCAAAAGAGACAATAACAAAAACAAAGAGAAACCCCACCAACTGGGAGAACATTTTTGCACCCAACACTAATGATAAAGGACTGATCACAAAAATCTGCAAAGAGCTGATGAGACTCAGCAACAACAAAGAAAATAATCCAGTCAAAAATGGGCAGAAGAGCTAAAAAGAAACTTCTCTGAAGAGGAAATGCAAATGGCCAACAGGACATATGAAAAATGTTCAACATCACTTGTAATCAGGGAAATGCAAATCAAACTACCATGAGATACCATCTCACACCAGTGAGAATGGCACATATTAAAAAAAACTAGCAACAACAAATGTTGGCGAGGGTGTGGAGAAAAAGGAACTCTTCTGCACTGTTGGTGGGAGTGCAAACTGGTCCAACCACTATGGAGAGCTGTGTGGAGATTTCTGGACCTACTAAACATAGAGCTTCCATATGATCCAGCAATTCCACTCCTAGGTATTTACCCAAGGACACAGAAACATCAATTCCAAAGAGCACCTGCACCCCTATGTTTATAGCAGCACTGTTTACAATAGCTAAGCTTTGGAAACAACCCAAATGCCCAAAAATAGATGACTGGATCAAGAAGATGTGGTACATATATACCATGGAATATTACTCAGCATTCAAAAAAGATAAACACATGCAATTTGCAGCAACATGGATGGCGCTGGAAGGGATCATGCTCAGCGAAATAAGCCAAAAAGAAAAAGAAAAATACCGGATGGTCTCACTCATAGCAGGAATCTAGAAAACTTAAATAAGGGACCAGGAAAATGAATATAAGAAAGTGAAAATCAAAATCAACAAAAAACTATGAACCAGAGACACTTTTTGGGGTGGGGGCGGGAGGGGAAGGATTGGGGTCAGAATGGGGCATTTGCAATTGTATGGGGAATATAAAAATAAAAATTATTATAAAAAAAAAAAATTGACAAACAGGAATTTTTAAGACACTTCATGTAAAAAATGATAGGTGTATATGTGTTTGGAGTTCAGAAGAGATGTTAGAATAGAAGATAAAGCTTGTGAAATCATCAGCACATAAGTGTAACTGAAAACCAATTAAATCACCAAAGGAGAGTATAGAATTATGAAAAAGATAAGGTTCTCAGAAACCCAATGTTGTAGGTGTGGCTCAGAGACAGTCAATCACAAGGCCAAACAAGGAAGGAGTGGATACAAATTAAAATGCTGAAAGCAGTTAAATACAAGTTAACATGTATGTGTGGTTATTAACACCAAGCCATTTTGCTTCCCAAGTGTTTTGTGTGCATTTGCACTGCAGTCATTCAGAGCATAGACAATGCTTGGGTTAAAATCATGGCTTAGTTGCTTACTTAGCTGTGGCCATTGGCATATTTCTTGAGCATTCTGTGTCTCTAGAGCTTGAGGATAATAAAAGTACCAAAAATATAGGCTTGGTGTGAAGGCCAAAAGTGATAAACACCACAAAGAGCAGTGCTGAACTCATGCAAAGTCCCATATAATGAATGATGGTTATTTTTATATTATAGTTTTATTTAATCTTCACAGTCATTTGGGAGGTAAATCATCCCACTTATCAGTTGAGAAAATAGGTCAGAAGTTTACATTACAAGGTAGTGTTGGAACATCTGCCTACCTGACTAGGAGTCCATCTAGAACCAGAAAGAAGGGATATAGCAGAAAATAAAAAGGAACCAACTTTAAGAAGCAGTGACAAATGTTAAATGCAAATTATGAAATGAAATGAAAATAATCCATAGACCCAGTTCTCTTATCAGATTGAACTACAGTGGCAGATATTTCAATGAGAATAATATGATTTCAAGATTGGGCGCCACAAGCAAATTTTACCACCTGGGAGATGAGTTACCAGGGGTTGATCTATACTCCCAACCTGAGCTACATCCTGAAGACTCCATATGCAAACGTAGTCATCACCCAAGAGTGCTAGCCTGGAAAAGCTCATAGTCTTGATTTCATTTTATGTTGGTGCACTGGGACAGTCAGGTTCTTCTCACATTTAGTCAGCTATACTCCTATTGGGAGCTTCACAATTGTGCATATTTTATTTATGATTCCTTTTGTTTGAAATTCATCCTCTGTGACCATTGCATTACATTGTTCTTACTCATAATTATATGGATGTCCTCATTCTCCATTTTGCAGAGCTGCACTATTTTGCTTGCTACTTTGCTGCACCTGAACAAACTTTATGTATTTAATGAACATCATCTTATGTGTCTTGTAATATTTAATTAAATATGCTTTTAATTAAATATAATCGATGTCACTTCACAATAAGGATTTATAAATCCCCAGGCATCCAGAAGTAGAACACTTGACATTCTTTTTTCCTTGTGTGGTGGAACATACATAAATGGCCCATACATTTGGAAAATTTTGTGTCAACTTCTACCTTTCCACAAAGCATATGTTCCCTGTGTTAATGATGATTTTAGAGGAGGAGCATTTAGAAAGTAAGCCAAGTGATTCCTACTGCATCTCATCTATTTCTAACATGATGGCGGGAAGCTTCGCTGGTATGCTTTGTTGTAGATTTCTACATAACTCTGGGCATAGTGCCTTATTTAACAGTTCCCTGGTGTTATTTTGGAAAAGTCTTCCACAGAAATGCCAGAACGCAGCTTGAATTCTTGTCCCCTGTCAGGGAGTATCTTTCTATCAGTGGGATTTCTCAGCTGTTTCAAAAATCATTCAGCACTTTAGTAGCAAATTTTTGTTCATGTGGAATATGCCAATTGTAGCTTATCCTAACTGTTCATCCTAAGAGCTTTACAAGCAAAGTATTTTTATCAAGGAATTTCAGCTTTTTCTGCAAAATTTGTTTTGTATAAATCTTCATTTTCATTCAAACAATTTTCCAATGTTTGTCAACTCTTAATTTAAAACATGAATGCTTAATTTCACTTTAACAAATAAAATTAAATTTTCTCTTTCCTTTATGATAATCTCACCTGCAGTTAATAATTATAACCTGCTAAGAGTCAGTATAGTCTATGTGACATTATGTCAGTAATTCATTCATTTTTATTCCCTAATGATGCTGGTATTATCCCCATTTTCAGCTGACAAAACAGACATAGAAAGAATAGAAAATTTCTGTAAGTTAGTTATTAGTATAACCAATATTCGAATGCATGTAGCCTTATTCTGGACCCTGAGCATGTAAATACTGTGCCTTATTTGATAAATGAAGATCCAGAATTTTAAGTCAATATACTCCACTTGTGAAAAAATACAAGAGTAGCTATTTTAATATATGAATTAAAACATTTGTTTCCAAACATACTGCATGCAAGTTACTTATTTGAAATTCAGAATACAATACTGAAGAGTCTGGTGCTGTGACTATTCAATGAAATCCTATTTAAATTCTTAAGATAATTGAAATGCAATATATTTAAGTAATCAATGTAGAAGCTCTGTTGTTGCAGTGCCAGAAGTCAAGGAAAACATAAAACAATGAGAAGCTTTTTAAAAAGTCTTGAAGAATATTGCTTGATAAAAGTGAAATTTAATTATCAAATGACAAGGTTGTAAACCTCTTTAGTGTAAAGAAATGGACTGAATCAGGCACATTTTAAGGCATAACAAGAGTTGATGAAGAGGAAAATTTACAAGTTGAAAAAATAGAAAAGGAGGCAAGTTGGGATGAGACAGGGAGAACTGGTGTGCAGAAAATGTTTGAATACACACAGTAGTAACAGGCCATATACTCAAAGGGGTGCTATAATTGCTAAATAAAACCTATTTTGTGGAAACACACACACCCACACCCACACACACATATATACCACATTCTACTTCCCTGTCTGACTACCTATCATTATAATAATAAAAGATGTGGCCTAGTCCCAAAGACAGCCACACCTGAAGGGCTGCGAAGTTGTACTCAGTTTCCTGAGTTTCTAGCATATGAAAAAAAAAAAGAGAATAAAAGGGAAAACAGAGGCTGTCTTTCTTTACAATCCAACGGAATGTTTGGGCATCATTAAAATTGGTTTCTTGTCACCTTACATAGAAATACTGTCAACTCAACTCAAAAGATAAATAGGATAACCTATGCAAAATTCATAGCGTAAGCTTCCTTGCCCCTCCCTGGCCTGATTCCACAGGCATGGGAGTCCCACTTTGTTTCTGTTCTTTTGTCCTCAATAACTTTTTCTTTTCTTTTTTTTTAAGATTTATTTATTTATTTATACAAGAACCGGGGTATAGGCCAGATGTGCGGGAGGGTGAGAGGATTCACCAGAGACAGAACAGAACAGGCAGATTGACGAAATACACCGCAGAGAGCAGCGGGCGAGACAGGAGAGGTCTGCCGCGCCATGTGGGACCCTTCCCGGCCGGCTGGGATTGAACTGGTGCTGCAGAGGCTGCAGAAAGCTTCACAGCACTGTGCTCAACTGCCTGTGCCACCAGGGGAGGCCCAATAAACTTTTTCTTTCTCTAAACAAACAAAAAATTCATAGTGTTGCAGATTCCCATTAGGTGGTATTAAGTAGTGGTCTAGAGAAAAAACAAAGTGCTTACCTAATCCCCCAAACAAACCAACATTGAAAAGAAAGAAAATAACTGCTTATTTAGTGTATTTTAATTCACTTTTTTGGATTTGAGGTTGAGATTTTTTTTTTAAAAGATTTATTTATTCATGCATACAAGAACCGGGGTACAGGCCAGGGGTACAGGCCAGATGTGCAAAAGGGTAGGAGGACTCACCAGAGACAGAGTGGGGAACAGAACAGGCAGACTGACTGAAATACACTGCTGAGGGGAGCAGCACAAAAGACAGGAGAGGTCTGCCGCGCCATATGGGTATCTCCCTGGATGGCTGGGATCGAACCCATACTGCAGAGGCTGCGAACAACTTCACAGTGATGTGCTCAACTGCCTGCGCCACCAGGGGAGGCCCCTGAGGTTGATATTTGAACAATATAACTTCCAGAGATTTTGTCTTTTATCTTTGTGATTGCAATTTTCATACCCCTTTTCTTCCTTTGTTCATTCCATTCCTGTACATGAGCTACTCTTGAGCTTCTTAATACATGCCTCTTTGTGCTCTTAAAAGTTATTGAAAACTATAGTTTATGTAGATAATACCTATTGTATTGCTTAAATTAGAAATCAAAGCTAAGAATTAAAAAAAATTATGTATGAATTTAATATAAATTAGCAAACTTTACATATTAACATAAATAAGATCTTAATTAAAAATAACATAGACAAAAATTAGGGTGGTTTTACCGCTTTTCAAATCTCATTCATGTCTGGCTTAAAAAAGAACAGTTAAATTCTCATGTCTGATTCTGCATTTAATTTATTGCAATATGTTGTTGAATATATGAAGAAAATTCAGACTCACATGTGTAGTGAAAAAAGGTGGTATTTTCATGGCATTTTCAGATAATTGTGGATATTTTTTGATATGACACCTAAATTCAACAAGCAGTTGTTTCTTAAAGGTGAATTGTGCAGTGGAATCTTATACTGAACCAATGAACTATGTACTCCACTACATTAAAACTCGCTCAGTACCTCATACTTTGTATAGTTTTTGTACCTTTGAATGATTTTATAGCATCCCGCATTTGTCATTTGAAAATTATTGTTTAATGAATTATATAAAACTGTATGTCAATATAACAATATTGACATACTTTATATTACAATAACAAAGAAACCCCACCTTTGTAACATCACTATTATCATCAGAAAAGACTTTAAAGTCCTGGAAAGTTTTTATGCACACTGTGGCAAGCTTTTCAAAATCCTAATTTTTGCTTGAAAGTTTCAATTTCACCATTGGCAGCCAATACTGTCATTTGTTTTACTTGAAGAGACAACTGCATTCATTTTTGAAAAAATATTTGTGAAATCCCAAATTCTGAATAATTATAGTTTGTCTGTCCTTCATTTTAATGGTTTTCCACATGAAAGCAGCTTCATACTGTCTTTTTCTCTCTCTCTCATAGGCAGGACTTTGTATGTACTTCCCATCCTCACACAAAATTTTAAAAATACCTGTATTTGAAAGTTAAGATTTAATAAAATATTTAATGATTTTTTACTGCTGCATCAAGGACACTCTTCAGTGAAACAAATGCCTTTTATAAAACTATAGTTAAAATCTACTAGTAACTTCCATGATTCTTGCTGAGAGGCAGAAAGTTTTACTCACTATTGGTTTTGTGCAAATGATAACATGGTAAGTAAATCCTGGAACATGTCAATATCACTAGGAAGACAGTATTGATCTTTGACTATCCTGAAAGAGCCTTGGGTAACCTGGTGCCCTGCTTTGAGAAACACTGCAGAATACCTCTATCTAAATTGATCTTTTTTTATCTTAAAGTATCTTTTTATCTAAATGTTTTAAAAGTTACAAAATCTGAAGTTATGACTGTGATATCACAACATGTAATTGAATTGTCAACTAAAATACAGATGATGGTATTGATAAAATAAGTTTAGTAATTTGTTTGATAATTGTTATGAAATACTGTATGGAACTTGATAGGAGACTTTGTTCTTGATCACAACTTCCAGGTCATTTCTACTAAATTTAACCCAGAAACAAGAGATGCAAATGGCTGTTACCTGTCAGCTATTTAGTAGACTCCAAGAAACATGGAGTTTCTAAATAAATAAACACCATACTTACTTACACAATGCCCTGCTTACTTAATTGCTAACATTTCCCACCTAAATTGTTCCAAGAGAAAGAAAATGGATGAAATTATGTTCTAAAATTATGCCAATAGCAAAGGAACTAGGTATAGCTTCAGCACCAAGCATAATTTGTCTCACAGCCAGTCATTGTTGCTGTCTGGCATATTCTTCTATTTACTTTTAGCAACCAGGATTTAATTAAGTCAAGTTCATTGCTCCCCTTCAACAGCTCTTATGAGATCCCTCATAACTGTTAGCCACTGTTGTTGCTTTTAGAAGTCCTGCCCATACAGACAAAATTACAGGAAAAAAATAATTTTTTTATATTTTCACCCCAGAATTGGAAGGAAATGAAGGTACCAAAGAGAACAAATACAAAGAGGTGAACTGATTGTATGTGTAAGTGAGGTAAATTAGTTCATTAAAATCCCATTTCATTTGGCTCTCAGATCCTATTAGGCCAAAGACTTGAGTAGATCTGAGTTTCTGCTTCACAAAGTCCCCCAGCTAATGGTGTTTCCTTTGAACAACTTTGCAGTGCAGGGGATGCACCTTTTGTTGTGTGGAGATACAGGCAGACTTCTCTTCTCCTGGAGAGGCAGATTCCTTGTTACCCAAGCTCACAGGGCAAACTTAAAAACCACAACCAGCTTATTAAGATTTATAATGATAGATGGAAATGCTCCAGGAACTCTCACGGGCTAAATGCCGATTCTTTACCTATAAGCAGAGGAGGGAAGGGAAGTAAACCAGGGCATTGCTTAACAAGATTAAATCAGTTTAATAAAATTAACTTAGTCTTTAAAATAGTTGAGAGCACAGAGTGAAACATGTATTTCCACAGCAAAAAGTAACTTTTAGATCAGAATCTTCTCCATATGGATTGGTCATCGTTGTTACTTACTAGGCCTGTTGATAATATTTGCGAGAGTGGGGATGGCCCATTGTCGGACAGGTCAATGCCTGTCTTCCTGCCATCTGTCCTTTGTTTAGCTAAGGTAAAGGGTATTGAACACTATAAAATGTCTGGCCTATGATGAGAAAGCAATACATTTATTATTATTATTATTATTAATTTTATATATATTTTTACATCATTTTTCATTTTTGCACAATGTATGCTGTTTCATCTTAGTTATAGTTCCCATAGAATTCCCACCCCCCTTGTTTTGATCCTACTCCCTCCTCCCCCCTATAATGTGTCTCTGGTTTATAGTTGCTTGTTGATTTTGATTATTTTCTTTATTATAATTAGTGAAAGCAATAAATTTTAATTTTGTCTCTTAGTCTTGCCTGTCTATGTTTCCTTTGTTGACTCCCCTTGCAGGTATCATTAACACTTAATATTCTTAGGTCTACTAATACCTTAAATGAAGTGATAGTCTTATATAAAGGCTAATATTTACTAGGTGTTCGCTATGTATTGGGTATTAAACTCACTAAGCCATATTAATACATTATCTCATTCATTTCTTATAGCTGTAATTATTCCCATGTGATAGATGATGAAACAGGGATTCAGTGTTCAGTAGGAAAATGGTGGAGCTGAGACTGGAATCTCAGTAGTCTGCCACCAGAAAGCATGGCTTTAGTTGGCACTCTACACTGACACTCAGCTGAGAATGCCTAGGTACCATTCTTAAACTTCATGGGAACTTGGCATCCACTGATTCCATCCATTATGCATTGATGTATGGTTGAATTCTCAGAGGACATCTTAGTTCTTACATTTCCATGTTCCTGCGGGAAGGGCAGCCCACCATTACCTTAAATCATAATCATTTATTTTCATTTATTTGTAAGAATATGAAAATATGATAGTCATGCCCTCAATGAAAATAAGAAGTGTATTCCTCAATAGAATAATTGGTTTGAATATTTTTCCTGATAATCATATTTGTAATTAGTACTTATTGATCACCTGTGGATTTCCAGGCATTGTTCCAGGAACTGGAGACATAGCCTAGACCAGAGATTTTCAACCTGGCTGCATTAACTTTTTGAGGAAATACATCTTTGTTGAAGGGCTGTGCTGTGCATTGTAGGATATTTAGCAGCATCTCTCCCCTTCATCCACAAAATACCAATAGCACTCTTTCTACCAGTTTTGATAATCAAAATTGTCTCCAGATATTTTCAAGTGCCTCCTGGAGTTAGAAAACAAATGATCTCTGGTTGTGATCCACGGGCTTCATCTTATCTTTCACAGCACTTGTATGATTGGGCTAAAAAAGGGGAAAAAAGATCAATAATATAAGTTCATTTAATATCAAGATAATATGACAGAACATGATGAGGAAGGAGCCTATTTAAATAAGGTATTAGGGACATCACCCATGAGTGTTTTTCACTGCCCCATATGCCACTGAAGCAAAACTCCCCTGATAGGCAATGACATGGTAATGTAAAAACTCACTACAGCAAAGGCCTTTTTGGCCTACTTGGCTTGAGGTAAGCCATGCTCAAGCTCTAGTCATGGCTCTCCTTCACCCACTCCTGTTCCAGAGGGGAAAAAAATACAAGGGAAATTGAAGGCGGAGTTGGTAGAAGGGTTCGAGATCATCTAACTTCCATTCTGCTCTTATGGAGCTCAACACTCTACTTGGAGAAGAAAAGTGGACTGCAAGGTCTGTGGACGGGCCAGCAGACACCAACACCTTGTGACAGCACGACCTCCATTCTTCCATCTTTCTAGACCATGCTAGTAGTGCTTTTGGGGCTGAACTACTACAAACATGGGACATGTTAAATTTTCGTTCCATTTTTATTTGGAACATTTCCCTGACATTTACAGAGATGGGATTAGGATAGCAAGTCAGAGATTGTTTTCTGCACAGACCCATGAATACCTAAAGATAAACTATCTTTTAAGGCCTAAATGATATTGTAAAACTTCTAATGAAAGTCTGTGATGCAAATTTCCACTGGTCCAAGTTTCAAACTTTGTCAGACAAGGTTATTAACTGCAATTGGAGACAATCAGAGATTAAAATTCTTTTTATATTTTCATATTATCACCACCATTTTGTCAGCCCCTCTTTTCTATTTGTAACTCGAAGACTATTTCATTACCCCTCCCAATAATCACAGCTCCATAGCCATGTGCCACTCAACTTAATTCTGCCCACCATGTTCCCCAAAACACACACACACACACACACACACACACACACACACACACACACTCAGTCAGAAATACAAGCATCTTCAGACTTGCACCTCTCTTCTTGGTACATAGACAATTCTCATGGCTTTATGCTGTATTGGTTCCCAGATCCAGTGCCCAGACCCTACTCTACTTCTCACCCTCTATTTTTATGGAAACTGCAGCTTTCCCAAGAAGACGTAATGTTCATGACAACAATCATTGCTGCTAAAATCAGACATTCATTCATTTACTTATTTCTTCATTCATCCTATCCACAAATTTTGAATGTTACTATGCCCATTTCACATCTAAGTACAAGTACCCACCTCTTGGAACTCCCAACAATCATTCTAATTCCTGCTTAATTCCAGATTCTTTGAGAACCATGCTTTAACCAACTGCAAATGTCTCTCACTATTTGCCCCCTAGTACAGCTTGATTGTTTGCTTTATCTATATCAGTCAAGCTAGTTTAGATTCCTTTCAGCCTTCACCAAGTCTGCCCCAAAACTGAACACTTTATTTCCAAATATTACAATTTAAAAATATTCTCTAACCAAAGTTCTTTCTTCTAGGCTTATAACTGCTTTTATTTGCTTATAAAGGACTGATTTTTGTTTGTTTCTTGCCTCATTTTGTTTTTGTATTTTAGGAAGGAATTTGAAACTTTATTAGGCACCATGAATTGCCATATCTCTAGGCTGGGAATAAAGACTTCATTAATAATCAAATAGTTGATATGATATAAATAAATGTTACTACTACTACTACTACCAATAAATATTAAAACAAAAGCCTCCTACAGATTTTTAGAGCTAAGAGGTAGATAATATGTGAATATAAGAGCAAGCCAGGGGTAGTCTATCTTTATCTGGCAAATCATAAAATCTCGGGACTCTATAGGAACTAATTATCAAATACCATGCCTAAAAAAAATCTAATTATTACTTATGTGATAATTAGCATTTATTGATTCATTTCTGTATTTCCTGTTATGAGCAAGGGATATGATTGATACAATATAATCCTGAAAAACTATTTTTTTACAGCTCTGGGAAAGACAGCTGAAAAAGACTACCCAGAGCAGCCCAGAATGTTTCAGAACAGCTCCAAGTAAATGCTTCAGTTTCTACCAGTTCCCCCTGGAACCTGGTTATATAGGCCTACTCCCCCTTTCATATGACAATCTTTTAAATATTTGACATCAGCAGTCAGATTTCTCTTGAGCTCTTGAGTCTTCTCCAAGTTAAGCATTACTAATAAATAATTCATATAATCAATCAGCCTCTAATAGCCTGAGATTCATTTCTGGAGGAACTTCTCCATCCCTGACTTAATCCAAATGCCCATCAAATATCACTGCTTCTAAAAGTGTAGCCCAGGTAACCCAGTCTTGAGTTTCTGGTATAAATGAAGCTGGGAATCTCTCTGTATTTTTATTTTACTGTAAATAAGTTGATAGGAAAGACTACCACTTAGAGTTGAGAGATAGAGAGAAGCAGCAGAAAGCAAGAACAGAAAACATTGTGTACCAGGGAATTAAATTGACTAAATTATACTACATATTTTCAAAGATGCTGAGAATTAACTAGTAAGAAAAAAAAGTCTTACACAGCACAGTCATGACCGTAACTATAACCCAAAATAAGCATTAAGATTGTTCCTAGCACCATTCCTACAAAAAGATTGTACTACATTCAGCGCTCTCATTTAATTACTTTACAGCTGTCTTTTAAACTGATTTTTAAAGATATATTTATTATATCAATGGTGTACTAGTATGAAGAGTCAGGTCTCCAGTGAAGCTCTTACCACATCCTTTACACAGCATTACAGTCAGTCTGTGAGGAGCTACTAAGGCATTATGGGAATGTTATGGGTCAGTCAAGAGCAAAATAGAAAGTAGCCCCTGGACAATAAGAATAAAGGCACTTGGAGTTTTACTGGGCCCCAGCTCTGTAGTTCCCCAAATGGAAGCTAAGTTTTCTCTATACAACTCCCTCCCTGCATGTTGGTATTCCCTGATGCTCTGAATCTACTGATTGAGAATGAGTACCTTTCTCCACCATTGAAAACAATAAAATGCCATGTAAGTGCCCAATCTTAGCAGGGGGAACTCAGTCTCCTGACAGGAAAACAGCCTGTACATTCCATATTACTTTGAGCTGAATCTCCTGGGAAATTATATTGCCTGGACTCCACGAAATCTCTTCACTTCAAACCCTCCCCAAAATGTCACAGCACTGCCTGCCTCAAGTTTGTTGAACACTGACCTGAACTTTATGCCAGTAACTTATAAACCATAACTCACCAGCAGGCTGTTACAAACCATTGCTGGGTATTAGATTGGACTGGAATATATGCTGAGAAAAAAAAAAAAAAAAGAATTTGGTGACTATATTTAGTAACATTTTTTTAACCTGGGGACATTGCCAAACTTTAGTGAGTAGAATGAATATGTAACTCAAAAGCAGAGAGGAAAGATGTGCCATGTGCTTAGCCTTCTGGTCCTCTCTCATGCTCACCATGAGTGATTTTTTTTTGAAGATTTATTTATTTTTGCATACAAGAGCTAGGGTACAGGCCAGAGGTGTGGGGGGTGAGAGGATTCACCAGAGACAGAGTGGGGAACAGAACAGGTAGATTGCCTGAGATACACTGCTGAGGGGAGCAGCGGGCGAGTCAGGAGAGGGCTACTGCACCATGTGGGTAGTAGCTCCCTGGCCAGGGATTGAACTCATGCTGCAGTCACTGTGGCCAGTTTTATAGGTTGCGTCTTAACCCCTTGTGCCATCAGGGAGGCCCTCACCATGGGCGATTTTAATCACAATCATATTTCTCATTGTGCTAATAGAACATGTTCCTAAAATATTTTGGAATATTAGTATTAGAAGAATACATGTTGTTACTTTTAATTTTCAAAATTAATCATTATATAAAGCATGTGATTTTGCATTAACACTTTATTGTTATGTGAGAATCTAAAAGAATCCCTGAAACAAAGGGTTAAAGTCAAACTTAAAAATTAACCCTTGAAAGCTGACCATAAAACTGAGGCCTACAGAGGGGAGAGGGAGAGGAAAGGAAAGAACAGAGTGAGGAGAGAGCACAATGGACTCTGATTGCCAGAACCTAAGTTTCTAGAACAAAACAACTACAAGTCACCAACTGTGTATTATATCCCCTTCTCTAAATTACGTGTTACTTTTATTATGGTCAATGTGATTATAGGGATAATAGAAAATAAGAATAACACAGATAGTTAAAATCCACATAAAGCCCAACTTCTTTTCAGTAAGTAGTTTCATCTTTCCCTTATCAGATCCTAGTCCAGTTACATCCTTTCATCGTCCACGTTCCCTTCTACCAGAATTTTTAATAAGCAGTAGAAATACATATAAATTATGACACCAAGGAGAAAGAAAAGAGATACAGATTCCAAATAACTGCAAAACTGAATGATTCATGGGACATGTAAAAGTTGACTATTATTATTAAGGGAATATCTTTGTGAATTTTATTTACGACTACTTATAATCTTTGTATTTATTAGGTGAAGCATGTTTGTAAAGAATAAAATTACATGGCAGCTAGAAATTTTAAAGATTCCAGCTTAAATGCAAGTCATTTCAAAAGACTTTCTGGAATGACAGGCTTTTAAACATATTCTAAGTTCCACTGGAGAGCTGAAAGCCTCTCCTAGGATTTGGTGTTATTTGATCATCTCTAAGTTTACTTTCCAGTTGTAGGCTAGGTTTGGTCATTGTTGACTTATGTACTTATAATGATGAGGAATATTCTAAATATATACAATTGGGCACCTTACTTAATAATCTGAAGAGAACATCACTAATGTTGTACAAAAGAAAACCACAATTAGCAGTTCACTTCAACCAGACTTTTTTCTTCAGCCTAATATGGATATGAAATGCATCTGGCATTAGTGTTTCCTAGTGTTGCTGCAGCTTGCCAGAATGTTTAGACCTTTGTACAATGAATCCTTTCTTACAGTAAATATAAAAAGGCCCAGAGATTCTAAATAGCTCATCACATTTCTTCTAATGTTCCTTGTACTCAGAAACATATTTTAATATATATTAAGTACTTGGATTTTATTTTGAAAATTCTTTCAATCATTCTTTCAATCATTGCCCTTTAGGAGTTCTTAATGCACATTTGTGAGGTTGTGAACTGAATGTGTTTACTATAATCACTTTTACAATGGAAGAAAATGCAATCTTGTCCTAAGTTTCTCAGGCTTATTTTTTGACATAATGTAGGAGTTGTATTAGAAGTAGAGATTATCATAAAGCCAGGCACTAGCCTGTAGCCTCTGATTCTGGAAGATTTTTGGAGATTTTCACATTACATGGAGGACTTACTTAAATGAATAGTGTGATTTTAGATATGGTTATTATCCTCAGTAAACCCTGAATGTACCTGCTAGGGTAATGCTGTTTACTGATACGTTAATAAGATTTGCATATGGTTTTTGACACTGTTTATGAAACTAGCAAAGAATGAGAGTATTAATCCTATACTGTAGTCTGGGCAAATAATTGAGAGTTACTCTTGATTAAGGGAAGAGGAAAATTACTTTAGATTTCATTAAGGGATATTAACTCTAACAATACATGTGGCCCTCTCCATTCTAGACATCATTGTTCAAAGAAGTGTACAAATATGTGTCTCTTTATGTAGATTGTAAAGAATAAACCTTAATAAAGAATCGGATTAGATGGAAAATGTGTATAGGCTCGACTCAGGTGAATGGAGGATTCACATCAGCTGCAGCACTGGAGAAGAGTCCCTACACCAGGCCTTTGAACAAGCACATGCAATAAAATCACTGAAACCAGTGGAGGGTTCCTTCCACTTCCCAGAGTGAAAATCTGAAAGAGGGAGAAAAAGCAAATAATTTGGATGTTCCTCAGGTGTATTGACTTTAGAAGCTCACTAGTATCCATTTTCCACTCTTGTAACTATTTGGGGAAAAATTGGGTCTCTTTTTAATCCACATTTCTTTTTTTTTAAGTTTATTTATTCAATCATACAAGAACCATGGTACAGGCCAGATGTGTAGGGGGTGAGAGGATCCATCAGAGACAGAATGGAGAACAGAACAGGCAGATCGACTGAAATACACTGCTGAGGGGAACAGTGGGTGAGTCAGGAGAGGTCTGCTACATGTGGGTATCTCCCTGGCCTGGGAATGAACTCGTTCTGCAGTGGCTGCGGTTTGCTTCATAAATTGTGTCTTAACCCCTGCACCACCAGGGAGACCCTAATCCACATCTTTTAATCCACATGTCAGTGACACCACTGGTAATAGTCTTTTTCCTTCTGACTTATTTCACTTAGCATTATGCCTTCTAGCTCCATCCATGTTGCTGTAAATGGCATGAGTTTATTTTCTCTGATCACAGAGTATTATCCCATTGTGTGTATCTATTAAGATTTCTTCTAGGCATCTTTCCATTACCTAATCCCTTATTCTAGTTCATAGATCAAGAAACAGAGGTGGAGACATTTATCCAGATATACCACACTCCTTGTATATATTTTTTAATTCACGGAATTGGATCATTTTAATCAAACTGATTAGATATGTTTTGTGTTGCTTAGTTGGCTCCGGTCTTTGTTTTTGTTGTTGTTGTTGTTGAGTATTTTGAAAAATGTCTGATTGTGCTTCCTGATTTTTCAACAACACTTACCCTTTAAATCAATATTTTAGAAGACATGTTAACATCTATTTCTGAATGACCCAAATGGCGTAAAATATTCCTCATTACACAATGAAAAGTCACTGTGATAAACTAAGCACATTATTTAAATTCCTGTTTCATTTTTTTATTAGACTCAAAAATTATTTATGCTTAGATTTACCAATGAACTTATTTTTTAAATCTAAACATTTTTGATTTGATAATTTTAAACTTAGAAAAAGTGGCTCATATAAAAATAATACACTATATATGTGTGTATATTATATATATATATATACATATCATATTTTGTACTTTGTGGGAAGAATGTGTATTTTATGTCCAAGGTTGATTCTATTTACATAGTATTCAAAAGTCAGTTGGAACCATTAAGCAGATGACACCAATTTACTAGAGTAATAATCACCAATTTTAACTTTTAACCACTGATCCACCACAAGTTAATGTTTGGGATAAACTGACCATTTTAGATTGCTCTCATTTAATAAACAATGCAACTCTGAAGTACTGGATTTCATGTTAAGACTTATTATAAAGCATAGACTACATATTTAAATTACTCTATGATATGTTGAGTCTTTTGGTCTTTCCTCTAGACACAATGGAAAACCAGGGAAAGAAAGTATACATGAGGAAGGGGAGTGGTGTAATCAAGTTGTCATTTAAGATTATTCCAGGGTCCTCTCTGGTGACCTACAGGTTAAGTCTCAGCGCTATCACCATTGCAGCCAGAGTCTGATCCCCAGCTAGGGAGCTACCTACGATATGGCACAGCAGGTCTCTTCTGTCTCACTCACTGCTCCCATCAGCAGTGTATTTTAGTAGAGTTGCCTGTTCTGCTACTCACTTTGTCTCTGATGCATCCTCTCACTGTCCCCACCCTTTGAACCTCTGACCTACACTCCAGTTCTTCTATGAAAGATTTTTCCAGCTTTCTGTGAAGAATGGATTAAAAAGAGATAAGAGTTGAAGCAGGGGCCTCCCTGATGGCGCAAGGGGTTAGGGCACAATCTGTGAAGCTATCCGCAGCCACTGCAGCACGAGTTTGATCCCCAGCCAGGGAGCTACCCATGTGGCGCAGCAGATCTCTCCTGTCTCGCCCGCTGCTCCCCTCAGCAGTGAGTCCTCTCACCCCCTCCACACTTCTGGCCTGTACCCCAGTTCTTGTATGTATAAATAAATCAATCTCTTTAAAAAAAAAAGAGTTAAAGCAAAGAGACTATTTGTGAGACTATTACAAATCATCCAAAAACCAGAGTGGTGGTGTAGAACAAGGTTGTAATAGAACTGCTGTAGGTAAAAGGAAATTGGAGTATATGGGTGTATGCAGTAATGCAATCCTCTGTTCCTTTACTACATTATCATTCTCTTTTGAAATGTCATTATAATGACTGTGCTGCCACTAAAAGTAGGCTTTTCAGTACATTTAATGCTGCTTCCTTCAGAAACTTTAAGAAATGTTGTCCCAACACTGAAAATTTTCTCAAAGATCAATCAAACAACAAGCATTTAAATGTAGTCTAGATTCTTGGGATTCTTCAAAACTCACTACTGATTACATTGTGTTGGTTTCTCTTTGTCTTCAAAAATCATAAGGTAAGTTGCATAATTACTGCAGAGGATTTGTGTGTGTGTGTTTATGTGTAAGTCTATTTATATCATTAGTATCCAAATATTTTACCCCCTATAATAATTTTTAAAAGGTAAATTTTGGACCACAGTTAACATCTTATTACTGTGATACTGTTGGTTCTAATTTTTCAATTTAATATTTTAGGAAGTAATCCAAATATTCCAACAGTATTAACACTTTATCATTGAAACCAATGTTCTACTATTTCAGATTTAGTTGTAATAGTTCAGGTCTATGTGAGAATTCTTTGGAGGTAAGAACACTGTACAGAGGACTGGAAATTTGATGCTCCTGAATTCTATTCTGCTCTCCTCCCTTTTCCCATTCTTGTGAAATTATTTCTGTATTTATCATCTTGAAAATGGATTTCGTAGTGATTTCCCAAAAGTATTAGGATGGCTACTTTAATGTTTATCAATCAGCATGTAAGATGATATTGAAAAAGGGAGGTGAAAGATATATCTGCAGAATGACTGCTATACGCAAGTAAAATGCTGTAACGACATTATAATCCACAGTTGGTGAGAGACTTCCAATACGTTCCCTCCCTCATTATAAGATAAACCTCATTACCTGCTCTAATTATAATAACATTTACATATTTGAAGTATTTGACTGTTAAATAATTTGTTTGAATAATTTTCATCTGAAATGCACTATTTTGTGGTATTAATCAGTAGATAAGATTGTTTGATGTCTTATTGACCTGAGGAGGAAAAAACTAAAAGAACCAAGATTTTTAGAAAGAAAGTTCTGGTTGTACCTTCAAGCATGTTGACGTTCAGCATCTTATTTTTTCATTTCATATCTATTGTGATATCCCTCACTTGTCTTTGATAGATGACTCAGATTAACATTTACCTGAATCCTGTTTAAAACTGTTTTTCTAAAATCTTGAAAATTGTTTCATTTTTTTTCCCTGGCTCTTTTCTAACATGCAGCCAACTATTTCAAAATTAGTCTATCTGTGAGTCAATGTGCCCATAGGGAATTAGGGAACCTTGTAAATTCATTTTGTTGTTCTGACTTTAGTTTGTATATGGAGTAGAATAGGAATGTAAAAATGGCAAAAAAAAAATGTTTTCAAATTCCAAGATATGACTTATAATTCCGGATAGGTATTTGTAGATCTTACTTGACTCAAAACTGGTAATTCTCACCCTAGAGAGAGAGAGAGAGAGAGAGAGAGAGAGAGAAAGAGAGAGAGAGAGAGAGAAGGTGCTCAGGACTCAAAGTCTAGGAGTCAAAGGTATCTTACTCATTTTTTTAAAAGCCCCTCATTGCAGAGATCGGATGAACAGATCTCTGATTATTCTGCTTTCTGGTACACAGCACAGAAGATAAAAATCCTCACTTCTAAAAGCAAAATGTTTGAAGAGAAAAGTTGACCTTCCAAGCATCTTGATTTACTTAGAAAAAGCTAAAAATGAACTACAAGCAGAAAGACTGTTAAGTCAGGTGAACTCTTGATTCTTTTTCAAAGGTGATGTTCCAGTTATATGAACCAACTGAAAATAGTGAGAGGTGTGTGTGTGTGTGTGTGTGTGTGTGTGTGTGTGCGTGTGTGTTTCTTCTTTGTGCACACCTGCTTTGCTCCTATTCTCCCCTTGGGACACAGTCTTTTTATAGTAATGGTGGTAATTAGATCCCTTCCTTTTTAAACGCTCTTAATCATCTTTTGACTTTAGAGCCACAGTCTCTACCTCAAAATAGAATGAAAATTCAGATTCTTAGCCTATGGCACCCCTGGTTACTCTATTAGCATTCAACAAACATTTATTCAACCTAGAGACAGACGCTGTACTAGGCCTATATGAAAAAGCTGCTATAATTGGGTGTTTATGAATATCTATTCTAATGTTACTAAAGAGTATAAAAATAGTACATTGGATCAGACTCTTGGTTGCTCCTGTTGAAAACATATTTGCTATTACACTGGCACCAAGCATGTGTTATGAAGGAATATTGTTATTCTATTTATAATCAGATTAAGAATTTGTATTGAAATCCTAATGCCCATTACTAATTTATTACCATTCTATGACTCATGATTCATTAGCATGTTTAAAATTTATTTTCTATTTACAAGCTACTCCTCATAATATTAGTAGTACATCCTTTTATGGATCAGTGACTTTTCAGTGGATAAGTTTTTTGTCATCTTTTCCAATCTGCTGAAAGCATTACAGAGTTCACATCTTTTTTTTAATATCCCATAATTGTTTAGCTTGCCATCATATGTCTACTTTCCTATTCCTTTTAGATACTTCACAAATGTCTTGTGAGCTCTGATAACCATAACTACAAGTGATATTTCAGGTGTAAAAATAATGTTTTTTCAAAGTGGTCAGATTGTTTTTTAGTATAAATATAGTTATGATTTCATCTGCTTATTAGCAATACCTTCCTTACAAGATTACTATGAAGATTAAATGAGCTAATACCTTGAAAGTAATTAGCACAGTGCTTAGCATGGAAAGCATTCAATAACTGTTAACAATTGTTACTATTTAATGTGATTTCTACACCGCTTTTGTGACCATACACCTTATGCCAATCAATTTTATTTCTTACAGCCTGGGTTGCCCTGATTCAATAATAAGAGGTATGCCTCAGTCAGATCAATATTTCTTTTTTTTTTATAATTTTTTAAAGATTTATTTATACAAGCACTGGGGTATAGGTCAGAGACACAGGAGGGTGAACGAATTCACCAGAGATAGAGCCAGGAGCAGAACAAGCAGAAGGACTGTAGTACACTGCTGAGGGTAGCAGCAGGTGAGACAGGAGAGGTCTGCTGTGCCATGTGGGTATCTCCCTGGCCGTCAGGGAATTGAACCTGCGCTGCAGAGGCTGAGGACAGCTTCACAGCACTGTGTTCAACCCGCTGTGCCACTGGGGAGTCCCCAGATCAATATTTCTGCTATTCATCTCTGGTCTTATCTATTTCATTCAACAAATTCATTTAAGGAGAATTTAACAAATTCATTTAAGGAGAATCTCTCAAAAAATGAGATAGGTGCTGAAGATATACCTCCAGATAGAGAATGTCTCTGCATTCAAAGAGACTACTTTTTTGAAAACTAATAGTAGACAGGTAGTTACAACCAAGTGCAATGAGAAGTGCAGCAGCAATGGGAGGATATAGAAGGGAGAGCTAATCAGTACAGCAGGCTAGAAGCCTCTTACAAGACATGGTTTTAAAGCTGGGACCTGAAGGGAAGTAGGAATTTATTACACAGAGGGGATGGGTGGAGAAAAAAGTACAAAGATTACCAAAAGAAATAGTGTGTTAATAATTGGAGGTGAGAAAAAACGCTGTTTATTGAGCTGAAAGAAGCCAGCATGAAGAAAAAGGGAAATAACAAAGAAACTTGAAAGGTGGGCCAGCCCAAGAGCTCAGAACCCCTGGATTTCATGTCTAGAAGCATGGACAGTTGACTGTGAAGCCATCAGTCTTCATTCATCTAATAACATTCAGCCTCAGTGCTACATTCTCTATTATTTGTCCCCAACCACCTTTTCAAGCCCCTTTTCTGTTATTTCTCCACATAACCCTGCTCACTATTCCTCTGTACCCATTTATTTGTTTTTTTTTTCCCTTGAGTGGAATATCCTTCCTCAAATTCTGCAATTTAATTCAGGAATCATTTGTTAATTGGCATGTGTGCCAGACATCCTGAGCCTTCATCTTTCCAATGTCTTTTCATTCATTCATTCATTCTATAAATATTATTAAGCACCAACATGTAGAGAACTTTTACCTGACATTTCTTCTATGAGGTCCCTCAAATGCCCAATTGGAATAATATCTTTTACTTTTCTTCATTCTCTGAAATCCCAATGTCCTAAATATGTTTCTGCATTATAACTATGCACTTCATGATTCTGAAACCTCTGTGTTATAGGGGACAGGTCCAATCTGCCTTTATATTTTCCAGAACTCATTACCTTGCACTAGTTTAGCAGCTGCAAAGTATGCAAAGCTCCAAAGTATACAAATGGATAAATAAATTTTCTGAAACTGGATAATAGTAATCTTATTTTGATAATTCCTAATAACCTACATTGCCATGCAGAGCAATTAAATCATTTGTTTCAAAATGATTAAGCCTGAATCTGCTAAATCTGCTATAATTTCTCTTTAAACATTCACTATTTCTTACAGGATTCCAAGATTTACATAAAAAATTTCATAAGTGAATAAAGTCACTAAAGATTGACATCTAAAATACTTGAAACTGTACCGCTTCTGTTACACAGCTTTGTGCTACGCATTTACTCAGGCTTTCTGTACATCCTTTTAACCATGGTTAAGTCAGAAAGGAAGAAAAGTGGAGTAGACTTCTACCAGTTGGTTGATAAAAATAAAAATTCCACCTCACGTTTAGCTTTTCAGTTTTATAGCTCTTGGCATGGATTTATAGCTAACATTTTTAGTGATTACTTCTGCATTTCCTACACACGTCAGTCATTCTTCTGGCAGCTTCTGTGATTCATAGTGAAAACTGGAGGCATATCTTGATTTCCCCACAGTGAATACTACGGTTAAGATTTGATATAGCTGATTCTCTCCCATATATTACTGGTCTGTTTGAATAAAAGGACAAGGAAAAACCACTTAACCCTAAAGAATTGTTAAATATCACTGAGGAATCTGTGATGAAATATGGGGCAGTTTTGAACTGGAAACCCTTAACACATGTCTTCAGAGACATTGCCCACTTCAGCCTGCTTGTATCTATCTGTGCTTGGTAATACTGTTTGAGCTTTGTTTGAAACTGTTTAAAAGGATTCAAGCACTTTCCTTGTCAGCTCTCAGAAGGCCATTTCAGAAAATCTGCTAAAGCCAACACTCAGAGTATTCTGAGAAGTCTTGTATAGGTTAGTGTCTCACCAAGGAACCATGGACTTAGTTACAGGTTTGGGTGACCTCTGTAAGTCCCCTGGTCACTACGCTCAATTTTCTCTTTTGTGATTGCACAATAGGCTCCCGGCTGGATTAATGATATTCTAATATAGCTAACATGATAGATCTGTTGAGAATTGATAGGGTGATTTCTACTTTAAAAAATGATAAATAGGAAATATCCTATGACCCATTTCTATCCAGTTGTTTAACTCTTCACCCTGAAATTCCAACGTCCTGAATATGTTTCTGCATTATAACTATGCGCTTCATGATTCAGAAACCTCTGTGTTATAGGGGACTGGGTCCAGGTCCAATCTGCCTTTATATAGGTTATAGCTAACATTTTTAGTGAATGATAGCTATGCTAGGTACAATAGATTAATTATCTAAATCAATCCTAGAGGTTATTTCAGGTAAACAATATTATTACCCTGATGTTAAGAATAAGGAAATGCCTATAGAGCAAATGAGTAAGCATCATAATCCCATGCTCTTGGTCATGATATGTACAGCTGCATCTCGCCAGCATATACTCAGAGCATATGCCAAATATTTCATACTAACTAATCAAAACTCTGCTGTGAGAGTAAATCATTGGGCACAATGAAACAAACATATTCTGAGCCCAAAAATGCAGATTATTTTGGAACTTATCCCAATTGGGATAATCTTTTACTATGTGTGCATTTAGAAATTTGACTATAAAACTTCAAAAGAATCTTAAAATATATATAACAATAATAATATTCTTTTGTTCATATATGTCATTTTTCCAGAACCCTCTAATATCCTGCAAATAGATGCTATACATACAGGCCAAAAATAAAAATTTAAGTAAGGAGACAAGTGAGCTTCTGAGTTAGACAGGTGACCACCTATACTGCACCCATTTACACTTGATGCTCTGACCTCTCTGGGTCAGTTGTTGAAAATCTTTGCCTTGCTCTCTTCTACACAATTGGTGATACGTAGGAATAAGTGACAGATGAACCTAGAATAATTCAGATCATTTGCACCCACCAGGGTCTCCTTTCTCCTCCACTACACTACCATTTCCCTACTTAAGGATGCCCAGAATCCTACTTGCTTAACTTTATCTGGTAGTGGATATGGCACAGCTATGCAGATAAGTATTTTTGAGTCATATGCTTGTCTTTATTAACTATTTTTAACTGGGAATGACATATTATTAACTATTATTTAATGAGAAGGAAAGCTCTCAGATATATAAACACACTGTTGTTGTGCATTTTGCCCATTCATCTGTCAATTTTATTACATGTTTTCACTTTTTAATCACAGGTTTTTCACAGGTAATAATTTCTAAATATATCCAAAGCTTCATTACCTAAGTTAAATCATGTTCCCTTTTCTATAAGCAATTACATTTACCATTGAGAAATAATAATAAGTAAGCTTTCCTGGAAGATGGATTGCATAAGTATTTTTCTAATCAAAGAACTCAATGCATTTAAGTACAATGAAACTTATTTTGTTGGAATGTGAATGGACCAATCTTCCAGGAATCTTATAATCTTTTCATGGAGTAGACAAGCTCTTTTAAAAAAAAAAAAATGTCAATATTCATATGCAAAGAAAATAAGTTATCACTTTTCCTTATTTTCAAACCTATCAACTTGTACATTCTATCCTCAAATAAGCAAACTAGGGAGGTCTTCTTATACACATGGACACATACATGTGCATGTGTGTGTATGCACACATGGAGTAATATTTACTTGTCCACTTTGCTCTTGCTGCACATGAAAGAATCAGGTTATATGAATGGACTTAATGCTCTTGGCAGTAATTCTGTGGTTTAAGGAATGCCATAATGGGATGGTTTGTATCACTGACATGTATTAAAACAGTTTGCAATTCCCTTTATAAAGCTATTCTTTTAAATTCCTTTTACTTTTTTTAACTAGACATGTATCAGTCAAGGTTTTATTTTCAATTTTAATGTTGCTAAGCATGAAGCACAGAGTGTCATTCCCAGAAAAGCTTAAGTAAGCCTTTGATTAAAGCAATTCCTCGTGGTTAAGCCAGTGAAAACTATATTGTTTGGGCTTTTTTTTCTGTACACCGTCCTGCTAGGAATCACCTTCAGTGTGTGAAGGGGCTGTGCTTACCATAAATGTCTGAAAATTGTATCACTTTTCTTGGGTTAATGGTGATGATGTACAAAAGGACATGAAATGACTTGCCAATCAACTTCTTTCCACCTGAACTCCCAGGGCTCAGAGCAATCTCAAGTTGCTTTTCACTCTCATACTGAAATCTTTCAAAGGCTTTGAGATTTCCCAGCTACATTTTACAGATTTTATATCTTCAGTGGTGTGGCTTTTTATTGTTTGATTTCTCTGAAAGAGTTTCATTAAGAACTCATAAAATTACACAATATACAGGATTTTTTGTTGTATTATATTTGTTGGCAATAAAGATGAAAAAATTCTGTTAGATGTTGAAATGTTTAACACTATAATGAAGTTACTTCAAAATTTAGTGAGACTAAGTCAGCCTATCTTATATAATCTTTCAATATTTGCACAGTTTTATTCAACATCTTTTTAATCCCAACCATGGGAATCAGACAATAAAAGCTTTCTGCTCTGCAGATACTCTAAGCTTGTCCTCACTTGCACAAAATTTCTTGCTTTTGTGTATTTTCTAAATATAGGCATTTTATATTGCAATAAAAGCACTTGTCTAGAATTTAAATTTAAACATAGCTTGTCATGTTTATTAATAAATTTCTTTTCATTGTCCAAACTGATAGAGTTAAAAAAAATGCTCTATCGGTAGATGCCTAGGAGTAGAATTGCTGGGTCATGTAGTAGATCTACTTTTATAACTTTGAGAAACCTTCATACTGTTTTCCTTAAGGACTGAATCAGTTTACATTCCCACCAACAGTGTATGTAGGTTCCCTTTTCTTCACACCCTCACCAACACTTAATTGTTTCTGGTCTTTTTGATATGCACCATTCTCATAGGTGTGAGGTGCTATCTCATTAAGGCTTTGATTTGCATTTCCCTGACAATAAGTGTTAATGAACATTTTTTTTTTCATGTGTCTATTGACTATTTGTATTTCTTCTTGGAGCAGTGTTTGAACCTATAATCCCCGAAGCAGATGCAATGATATAAACCTACTTTACTACAATAAACATAATTTGAAAAATAATTGCCCATAAGAGTGATAAAAAGTGCTTATCTATTTTTCCCTTAAAAATATTTATATTGTAATATTCAATGTAGCACAATTTTTTCTAGTGAAAACATTCATGAAAAAGCATCATAAACTAATCAAATTTTTTGTTAAAACATTTACATCACTTTAAGTGAACAATACTAATGCTCACAGGTATCACTCCCCGTTTAGGAAAGGAAGAATACAAGAAAGAGATTTTAGAGAAATACAATAAGTATTCTCCAAATGAACCACCCTTCCAGACTTCTCTCAGTTTCTGAATTTGAAGGTCAAAATTGGGTTGTTCATTTGGAAAGGAGTGATGGGCATTGCAAGTGTCCAGATGAAGAAAGATTTAAGGGACTTCACCCTTTCTTCCAACTAGTTCAGGAACCAGGAGCAACTTCTTGTTGCAAGAATACAACATTGGACAGATGTACCCAATGATCCAGTCACTATTAATGAAGCTTCTGCTCAGATTTTTATTTTCTAGCTACACTCAGAAAAATTTCAGTCAATAGTTTAAGTTAAAATGGTTTTAAGAGAAATTAAAAGATAAGAGGTTGGTGAATTTGGATTCCCAAAGTGGAATCTGTTTGACTCCAAAGTTTGCAAAGTGCATGATGGCTAAGAAGACGAGAGAGACTGGTTAATACAACTGATGCAAAGACAGGAACTAAAAAAGGGTGGAGTTGCAAAGCATAGGAGAAAGACTCCTAGGAACCTTTCGGAGGATAATTTATTAGTGGTTACAAATCATTTTCAAAGTATTCAGGTAAATCTTGAAATTACAATTTTTCATTGGTTGATTTAAATAGAAAAGTAGGGAGCCTCCCTCTGTCTCTGGTGAATCCTAGCCACCCCAACACCTCTGGCCTACACCCCAGCTCTATGCAAAAAATAAATAAATTGACAAG
>NW_023604832.1:0-32050 GCF_014898055.3 Talpa occidentalis | reverse complement strand
GTTGAGCGCTGGGTTGCGAAGCTGCCCGCAGCCTCTGCAGTGGCCGGTTCATCCCCAGCTGCTCCCTGGCCACCGGAGGAGGGTCCCATGCCGGTAGACCTCTCCTGCTGCCCGCTGCACCCTCAGCAGTGTACCTATGTCCTTCTGCCTTCCTGCTTCCCGCTCTGGCTCTGGTGAATTCTCTCACACTCCCATGCCTCTGACTGTACCAGTGCTTGTATAAATAAACAAACAAACAAATAAATAAATAAATCTTAAAAAAATAAAATAAAATAAAATTTAAAAATTAATTTGAATAATCTTAAATAACAAAATACTCTGAAGCTAGAATTTTGTAAGGAAATTAACAATTCCAGACTACTAACAGAAAAACTGTTTTTATTAATTTAGTTAATTATTTATTTTCTTATTGAGGTAACATTGGATTACATCATGCATGGGATTTAGGGAAGAGTTTAAAACCCTCAGTGTGTATGTCACCACCCCAGCCACAAAAACTAAGCCCTATTACCCTGACCATTGCTCCCTCAGGGATTTGCTTCCACACCATCATCTCATCCTCTGTAGTAGCCTCAGTTCTGCATCATATTTCTAGGCTTTATGTTTGTTGATTTGATCAATTCCTTTGTCATTTTTTATAGAAAAGTTTTAAAATTAAGAAAAACTGAACACTCTACTGACTAAAGCTTATGGGTGGCCACATAATCTGAATTTATTGTCAAAGTTTAACTTTACAACTTTGCTCCACTCAAAATGTTAAGCAAGTGAGTGAAGCATTTACTTCAAAAATTTTGCTTGCAAAGTATATAACAAAACTTAGAAGCAAGGGAAAAGCAACAGCTTTAAAAATTATAAAGAATTCAATAAGTTAGCAGTGACCACAGAAAAGGTAAGAACTTTAAATGCTCAGCAGGTAAGACCAGTTATTTTATGGCATAGAGAGTTTTAGATTGATGAGTTTACAATATGTCAAGTCCACAGCATGCTCTCTGGGAGTCTCCTAGACCAACAACACATTCTTTTCACATTGTTTCAATGACAAAGGAATTAACAATGTTTAAACTTGCAAGTGTATCAGAAAGCTGAAAAAAAATAAAGGCACAGCAGAAATTAAACTCATGCTCTATATAATATACACAAATACATAACAAAAGAACAACAGACACTAACTGTCATAATTATTAGGACAATCCTCTTCCCTTCACTTTTTTTTTTTCAGTATTTCTATGTTTTCTCCAATGTTAACATATACCATTACAAAGTCCAAATTTGTGAAGCACTGCAATTTTCCTTTTCAGTTGTTGTTGTTGTTTTGGTGTTTGTCTATTAAATTAATCAAAATTAATCTACAAAAACTCAAGAAAATAGTCTTAAGAAAATTCATTGTGGGGCCTCCCTGGTGGTGCAAGGGGATAAGATACAGCCTATGAAGCTACTGCAGCCACTGCAGAAGGAGTTTGATCCCCAGCCAGGCAGATACCACATGTCTCTGCAGACCTCACCTGACTCCACCCTTCTCTCCTCAGCACTGTTTTTCAGTCGTTCTGCCTGTTCTGTTCCCCACTGATTCTGGTGAATACTCTCACCCCCTCTCTGCACCTCTAGCCTGTACCCCTGTTCTTGCATACGTAAATAATTAATCTTAAAAAAAAAAAGAAAAATAATTGTGAATTAAAATTGAAAACATTGCAGGAATGTAAGCCTTCTTATGATAATGAAAAATTTATTAGAAATGCTTCAAATGTTTTATATCCATCATCTGACTTCATGTTTATAAACCCTCTATATAGACCTGGGATTATCATTTATCTTTTACAGTTATAGAAACAGAGGCTCTAAGTTTCAGTGTTTACCAGAGGGTATATAGCTGAAAGGTAAGAAGATCTAGAATCTAAATCTAAGTTTCTTGTTCCAAGCAAGTGTTCCTAGTCACACTACTATTCTTCTGAATGAATGGACTCAATGCATTCTGAAAGGATTTCTATTGAGCAAACAAATAAGCTCTTCTTAGAATAAAGTGCTGAACTATACAACGGATTGTTATGGAAAAAATGTAAAAGAAGACAACTTTCTTTTCTTATTTTGTGCATTTGTTGTCCTTAAGTTGAGACCATATCAAAGAAGTATTGCCCAAGATTACATCTGGTGAATTAAAAACTGGGTCATCAGAAACACAAGGAAATAAATAGAGTTAATGGATTTTAGCCAGACTTTAAAGAAAATCCCTACAATGAAGAAAGTAAACGGGAGCTTAAAATCTTAGCATCATGAATGGAGGGGAAAGCACTTACTGAAAATGAAATGTCAGAAGGAGTAAAACAAACACCCAGTGGTGACACTTACCTTTGTTATATTGACAAGCAAGAGAAACCATCAGAGGGAAAACTCAAAACATATACTTAAAACTTGACTATACAACTGAGACATTCAGAGGAGTAAGAGCAGGGAGAGGACAAGCACAAATTTGGAGGAGGCACAGTGGTCCTGGGGTGGCTATGGGTGCTTTGGTGGGGGAGCACCATTGAACACAGCTCGAAGGGGATCCTATTTTTCCAACCTACAATAACAATGTAAACCAACGTTACCTGAAGAGCAAAAATATAAAGGTATAATATGGCTTGGATAAAAAGAAAAAAACATTATATAAAAAATGTTCAGCATCACTATTTCAAGTGTCTGGAGCCCTCTCTCTTCTGAAGGAGTCTAAGGACAGCATTTTTCACTTCTTTGTTGCGAAGACTGTAAATGAGGGGATTCAGCATGGGGGTCACCATAGTGTAAAACACAGAAGCCACCTGATCCTTTCCCAAGGAGTAGGATGTATTTGGTTTTAAGTAACTGAAGATCATAGTGCTATAAAAGATGGTGACTGCCACCACATGCGAGCCACAGGTGGAGAAGGCTTTTCTCTTTCCTGAAGTGGATTTAATTTTCAGGATAGCAGAGAGAATGGACACATAGGAAAATGATACTGTGATTAGAGATCCCAGAATGGTACAGCCTGCATCAATGCTTATAATGAGTTCACTGTCCTGGGTTTCAGTGCAAGACAGTGCTATAAGAGGGGATGTGTCACAGAAAAAATGATGGATTTCATGGGAGTCGCAGAAGGTCAATTTTCTCATGCCAAGCAGAGTGACAAAAGAGTCTATAAAACCTATAAAATAGGACCCGAGGACAAGGGACCAGCAGCGTCTTGGGGACATGACAACAGGGTAGTGGAGAGAATTGCAGATGGCTACATAGCGATCATAGGCCATGCAGGAGAGAAGAATACATTCGGAAGCAACAAAGAATACGAAAAAGGACAGTTGAGTGAAGCAAGTTGCATATGAAATCTTCTTGTTGGAGGTCAGCAAGTTATGTAAGGTTTTCGGTGAGATGACAGATGAGTAATTGAGGTCAATGAAAGACAGGTGACTGAGGAAGAAATACATGGGAGTATGAAGCTGGGCCTCAAGGCGGATGAGCAGTATCATCCCTGCATTCCCCAGCACAGTGACCAGGTATATCAGGAGAAAGAGCACAAAGAGCACCAGCTGGATGCCTTCAGCATCTGTAAATCCCAAAAGAATGAAGTCGGCCACGTTTGTGTTATTCCTTCGATGCATTGTTCTCCACTGCTTTTACCTATTGAGAAATCAGAGTTGGTACTTAATATATAGAACATCAATAAGGTTTATGAGTCTATGAATGATGTGGCATCTGTTTATTAACTAAATGTTTTCCAGTTTATAATTATGAGTGGTTTACAGAACAGGGTGAAGAAATTGAATTTGATTGTCATATGTAGAAATGAGTCAAATTTGATTATTATTGATAGTGTAATAATCCAGATGTATTATGTAACTGGAATGAAACTTAAACTGATCTGTTTCTATTTTATAATGCATTCATTTCAAATGAAAATATTATACAAAGGCTGTGACTGTTAGCCAAATTTTTTTTAGATGTGGCAGAGGACATACAGTTAATAAATTTATCCTTAGTGAGAGCTATTAAATGATCATGCTCTGAGTCTACAAGATAAACTAAGCACAGAGAATTTATCAAATACAAAATTCCCCATTATAATTAATTTCACCAAGCTTATAAAAATTACATACATCTAAACCAATAAAAGTATGTTTTAAGGCAAAAATCTAATACTTATTTTTTTCTAAAAATGTTTATGTTAATGAAACTTCAAATTAAAAGGAATTAAGTGGGGTGTATCAGAGTTACTAATATGCACTGATATCAGTATGAGGTCCCGGAAGATAAATGTTTTCATAAATTGACCTTGTAAAATAAAAAAAAAAATAAATAAATAAATAAAAAATAAAATTTTCTGCAAAATTATTTCTGAAATTTTGTCATTGAGTTTTGCCCTCATTCCATTCACTCTCTATTTCTATTTCCAGAACTACTGGCATCATTTAGAGTCTAAGGTCTAAATGACATGCGTGTGCATAATCTTCAGGATTCTTGACATTTTATTTGATTCTAAATAAAAACCTACAATTTTAAGCATCATACTTACTGTGAGTCAACGTCAGTGGAAAGGAAAAAAAAAAAAACCTTCTCCAAAATTATCTGCCTTGAAATTTGTCAACCTCAAATTTTTCTCAGAGTAAAATATGAAATGCCTGTGAGTAATGAATTTCTGCAATCTATGTTTCTTTGCAATAACTTCTTTATAAATTTTTGCACATTCATTTTTTTTAATTCTGATATAAAATAAATCAACCTAGTAATTTTGTTAAGATTCTGGTCAAGTGGAAATTTGCCTGGTGTGATGTCTATAAAGATATATCAGGGAGATCTGAGACTCACATAGTTGCTTTGTCTCTCATCCTGATATTTCTGGGCACCTCATATATGGCAAATGGTGATGATGCAAGCGTTGGTCATCCTTGTGAGACTAATTCCCAGGAGAAGTGTTTGGCCTGTTCCCAAGGAAAAACGTTCAAGGACTCATACAACTATGTTACGTTTTCAGACACAGTGATTCTCCCTTGAGACCGCATATTGCAGAGCCTGGTTTGGTGTTGTTTTGCAGAGCTCTAAATTTTTGATTGGGGAGCTGAACAAAAAGTTTCTAGATACTTAACCATCTATTTTGAAGTCATCACAGAGGGAATGATTTATTTTCCAAGGTGAAATATTTGTCTATTTTTCTATTTTATGAGATCATACTATCATCTCAAATAGTATGGACAGTAGGTATCAAAAAAGTGTATTTTTCACTTTTCACCATTACAATGAAATAAATACAGAATTAAACTCCCTGTCTCATAATCAAAAAAGACTTTAAAAAACTTTTTTGTAGCATCTTTTTTTATTTTTGGTAGACACTTTCATATTAAGATCGTAGCCACACCTCTAACTAAGCAGTTCCCACACGTACAGGGGAATTCTATTATTCTCTGTACTTTCTTCACTCATTCTGATATATATACCTGCACACACATTAACACACATGCACAATATGATGTCTGAGAATATTAGTTGCTAGGGTAATGTAACCAAATACCACAGACTGGGAGCTTAAATAACAGCCATTTATTTCTCCATGTTCTCAATCTAGAAGCCTGAGCTCATGATAAGTCAGGGCTGATTTCTGGCAGGTCCCTCTCCTTCACTGTAGGTAGATGTCCTCTCTTTGTCTCTTCACATTGCCATTTGCCCTCCGTGTTTCTATGCTGTGATCCTTTGTTCTCATGATGCCAGTCCCAGTCCCATTTGATTACATCACACCCTTAAAAGCTAATTTTCAGTTAATTACCCACACAATGATCCTCTCACTGGAGTACAGAGTGAAGTACCAGGAGTTAAGTCTTCAACATATGAAATTTGGTATAAATGAATATATACATCCACACACATACATTTATTGTGTAAAAATAGGTTTAAACACAGAGTCACGCATACATTTAAATGCATAGTATTAATCTCCATATCTCTGACTCAACTTGAATAGATGCCCATGATTGCAGGTAATATTAATTTTATAATGATTACATTTGACTAGCTTGGCAATGACCCTGTAACCCATAGCAAAACCACAGCTTGCTTATTTCCATAGTATCTTCAATGAAGTCATCGGTACCCTTCTTCCCCCTTTGATTTATACATTGACATCTACCTGGAAGTTACCTGATATAGGTAAAACACGTTAATGCACAGCTCAACCTTTAGAGTATTGTGGGACATGATAAGAGCTCAACGAAATATAGTATTACCATTATTATATATCAATTAATAAAACACAGCTGTTTTATTTTCCATTACACAGTACATTAAATATTATTGGCATGGTGCCCAAAACTGGAATAGTATGTCCTCAGTTAAAACAAATTACATCTTACACAAAATATGAATGTATTAATATAACAAGGAAATTACAGCACATGCAACAACCTTTTATATTGCTATAGATCATATTATGCACATGCAATATCAATATATAAATGCTTTCTAGGACACATTATAAAGAGAGTAGGGAAGTCTTAATTAGTCACGACCTAAAGCTAAGCATTTTTGACAAAAGTGTAGAATCTGTTGACCATCTCTTCCAACATAAACCAACAGGTCACGTTACTCATTGTAGAAACAGAGATAAATGAAAGCAAGCTGAGGGCACAGTTCATTAAAAAAAAATAACAGAAACAAAAGCTGTCTATAAATAAGTGAAATGACACATTGCATATCCAATAGAGTAATGATCTAAAAATGCATGTTACTAAGCAATAAATGCTTCTCAAATACTTATCTGTAGTTGCAAATAAATAGGAATAGCTATAATTATACAGTTTCGATATCATGGTAATAACAGATTTTTTAAATAGCGCTGCAATGTGAGGATGGATATCATGTGCTAACCTGGAAGAGTAGTAGATAGTAGTAGTGACTAGAGCAATCACATATAATTGCTCCATGATTTACTTGAAGAAATATACATGTCATTAATATAAGAATGCACATCAATCATTATTGGATGAATGAAAACAATCTAGCTAGTAATCATAGCAAGAGTTTAAAACAAAACATTGAATATTGGAAAATGAAAACTATCTTCTTGAACACCTCTTAATTAAAATAAAATTTACGGGGCCTCCCCGGTGGCGCAGCGGTTGAGCGCTGGGTTGCGAAGCTGCCCGCAACTTCTGCAGCGCCAGTTCGATCCCCAGCTGCTCCCTGGCCACCGGAGGAGGGTCCCACATGGCCCGCAGACTTCTCCTGCTGCCCGCTGCTCCCCTCAGCAGTGATACTTAGGTCCTTCTGCCTGCCCTGCTCCCCGCTCTGGCTCTGGTGAATTCTCTCACCCTCCCATGCCTCTGACTGTACCCAGTGCTTATATAAATAAACAAACAAGTAAATAAATAAATCTTTAAAAAAATTTAAAAATTAATTTGAATAACCTTAAATAACAAAATACTCTGAAGATAGAATTTTGTAAGGAAATTAACAATTCCAGACTACTAACAGAGACACTGTTTTTTATTAATTTAGTTAATTATTTATTTTCTTTATTGCGGTAACATTGGATTACATCATTGCATGGGATTTAGGGAAGAGTTTAAAACTCCTCAGTGTATGTCACCACCCCGCCCCAACAACTAAGCCCTATTACTCTGAACTTTGCTCCCTCAGGAATTTGCTTCCACACCCATCATCTCATCCTCTGTAGTAGCCTCAGTTCTGCAGTCATATTTCTAGGCTTTATGTTTGTTGATTTGATCAATTTCTTTGTCATTTTTTATAGAAAAATTTTAAAATTAAGAAAAACCAAACACTCTACTGACTAAAGCTTATGGGTGGCCACGTAATCTGAATTTATTGTCAATGTTTAACTTCACAACTTTTCTCCACTCAAATATTAAGCAAGTGAGTGAAGCATTTACTTCAAAAATTTGCTTGCAAATTATATAACAAAACTTAGAAAGCAAGGGAAAAGCAACAGCTTTAAAAATTATAAAGTATTTCAATAAGTTAGCAGTGACTAATGTGATTAACATGTCACAGAAAGGTAAGAACTTTATTTTTTTTTATTTTAATAATTAATTTTATTTTTATATTCCCCATACAATTGCAGCACCCCCATTCTGACCCAATCTCTCCCCTCCCACCCCCGCCCCTTAAAAGTGTCTCTGGTTCATAGTTTTTTGTTGATTTTGATTTTCACTTTCTTATAATTATTCGTTTTCCTGGTCCCTTATTTAAGTTTTCTAGATTCCTGCTATGAGTGAGACCATCCGGTATTTTTCTTTTTCTTTTTGGCTTATTTCGCTGAGCATGATCCCTTCCAGTGCCATCCATGTTGCTGCAAATTGCATGTGTTTATCTTTTTTTGAATGCTGAGTAATATTCCATGGTGTATATGTACCACATCTTCTTGATCCAGTCATCTATTTTTGGGCATTTGGGTTGTTTCCAAAGCTTAGCTATTGTAAACAGTGCTGCTATAAACATAGGGGTGCAGGTGTTCTTTGGAATTGATGTTTCTGTGTCCTTTGGGTAAATAGCTAGGAGTGGAATTGCTGGATCATATGGAAGCTCTATGTTTAGTAGGTCCAGAAATCTCCACACAGCTCTCCATAGTGGTTGGACCAGTTTGCACTCCCACCAACAGTGCAGAAGATTTCCTTTTTCTCCACACCCTCGCCAACATTTGTTGTTGCTAGATTTTTAATATGTGCCATTCTCACTGGTGTAAGATGGTATCTCATGGTAGTTTTGATTTGCATTTCCCTGATGACAAGTGATGTTGAACATTTTTTCATGTGCCTGTTGGCCATTTGCATTTCCTCTTCAGAGAAGTTTCTTTTTAGCTCTTCTGCCCATTTTTTGACTGGATTATTTTCTTTGTTGTTGTTGAGTCTCATCAGCTCTTTGCAGATTTTGTGATCAGTCCTTTATCATTAGTGTTGGGTGCAAAAATGTTCTCCCAGTTGGTGGGGTTTCTCTTTGTTTTGTTATTGTCTCTTTTGCTGTGCAGAAGCTCTTTAATTTGATGTAGTCCCAGCTGTTTATCTTTGCCTTCACTATCACTGCTTTGGGTGATGTGTCTGTAAAGATGTCTTTGATGTGCAAATCACGTAGTGTTTCGCCTATATTTCCTTCTATATATTTTATGGTTTCAGGTCTTATGTCTAGTTCTTTAATCCATTTTGAGTTGATTTTTGTGTATGGTGTGAGGTAGTGGTCAAGCTTCATTCTTTTGCATGTAGCGACCCAGTTTTCCCAGCACCATTTATTGAACAAACTTTCTTTGCTCCAATGCATATTCTTTGCTCCTTTGTCAAAGATTAGTTGACCATAAATCTGTCAGTTTATTTCTGGATTGTCTATTTGATTCCATTGGTCTGTATGTCTGTTCTTGTTCCAATACCATGCAGTTTTGATGATTATGGCTTTGTAGTAGAGTTTGAAGTCTGGGAGTGTGATGCCTCCATTCCCTTCTTTTTTTTTCAGGAGAGCTTTGGCTATTCGGGGTTTTTTTGTGATTCCATATGAATTTCATCAATAATTGTTCTATTTCTTTGAAGAATGACATTGAAATTTTGATTGGAATAGCATTGAATCTGTATATTGCTTTTGGGAGGATGGCCATTTTAGTAATGTTTATTCTTCCAATCCATGAGCAGGGGATGTCTTTCCATTTCTTGTGTCTTCTTCTATTTCTTTTAACAGTGTTTTATAGTTTTCTTTGTATAGGTCCATTACCTCTTTTGTTAGATTTATTCCCAAATATTTGATTTTTTTTTGTTTCAATAAAAAAAGGGATGGTTTTTTTGATTTCTTCTTCTTCAGATTTATTGTTTGTGTATAGGAAGGCTACTGACTTTTGCGTGTTGATTTTGTATTCTGCCACTTTACTGAACTGATTGATGAGTTGAATTAGTTTTTCTGTGGACTTTTGGGGTTCTCTATGTATATTATCATATCATCTGCAAATAGTGATAGTTTGACTTCTTCTTTTCCTATTTGGTTTCCTTGGATGTCTTTCTCTTGTCTTATTGCTCTGGCTAGGACTTCCTGTATTATATTGAAAAGCAGTGGTGAGAGTGGACATCCTTGTCTTGTTCCAGATCTTAATGGAATTGCTTTCAGCTTTTCACCATTGAGAATGATACTGGCTGTTGGCTTGTCATAGATGGCCTTTATGATGTTGAGGTATGTTCCTTGTATCCCAAGAATTTCAAGGGCTTTTATCATGAATGGGTGTTGCACTTTGTCGAAAGCTTTCTCAGCATCTATTGATATTATCATATGGTTTTTATATTTCTTTTTGTTGATGTGTTGGATAACGTTGATTGATTTTTGGATGTTAATCCATCCTTGTGTCCCTGGAATGAATCCTACTTGGTCGTGGTGAATTATCTTTTGGATACATTGTTGGATTCTGATAGCTAAAATTTTATTGAGGATTTTTGCATCAGTGTTCATTAGGGAGATTGGCCTGTAGTTTTCCTTTTTTGTGTTGTCCTTGTTCGGTTTTGGTATTAGTGTAATGTTGGCTTCATAGACCGTGTTTGGTATTGTCCCTTCCTTCTCAATTTTTTGGAAGAGTTTGTGAAGGATAGGCACTAATTCGTCTCTGAATGTTTGGTAGAATTCATTTGTAAATCCATCAGGTCCTGGGCTTTTGTTTTTGGGGAGGTTTTTGATTACCATTTCAATTTCGCTGCTTGTAATTGGTCTGATTAGGTGTTCTATTTCTTCTTTATCTAGCTTTGGGTGATTGTAGAGTTGTAGGAATTTGTCCATCTCCTCTAGATTGTTAAACTTGTTTCCATATAACTGTTCATAGTAGTTACTGATTATTCTTTTGATTTCTGCTGTGTCCGTTGTGATTTCTCCTCTTTCATTGATGATCCTGTTTATTTGTGCTTTCTCCCTTTTTTCCTTTGTGAGCCTGGCTAGGGGTTTGTCTATTTTATTGATTTTTTCAAAGAACCAGCTCTTGGTTTCATTGATCTTTTGGATTGTTTTTTTAGTTTCAATTTCATTTATTTCTGCTTTTGTTTTTATTATTTCTTTTCTTCTACTGGTTTTGGGGTTTTTTTGTTGTTCTTTTTCTAGATCTTTGAGCTTCGAGATTAGGTTGTTTCTTTGAGTTCTTTCTTGTTTCTTGATGTGAGCTTCTATTGCTATATATTTTCCTCTTATTACTGCTTTTGCTGCATCCCATACATTTAGGATATTGGTGTCCTCCTTGTCGTTCAATTCAAAGAATTTTTTAATTTCTTCTTTGATCTCCTCATTAGTCCAGTGGTCTTCCAGTAGTGTGGTTTTTAATCTCCATGAGGTAGGAAAGTTCCTTGCCTTCTTTTTATGGTTTATTTCTAGTTTGATACCTTCATGGTCAGAAAAGATGGTTGATATGATTTCAATCTTGGTGTATCTGTTGATGTTTGTCTTGTGCCCCAGTATGTGATCGATCCTGGAGAATGATCCGTGTGTGCTTGAGAAAAATGTGTACTCCATTTTTTTGGGGTTTAGTGTTCTATAGATGTCTGTTAAGCCCAATTCTATTATTCTCTGTTCTTTCTTCACTCACTCTGATATATACACCTGCACACATGTGAACATGCATGTGCAATATGATGTCTGAGAATATTAGTTTGTTAGGGTGATGTAACCAAATACCACAGACTGGGAGCTTAAATAACAGCCATTTATTTCTCCATGTTCTCAATCTAGAAGCCTGAGCTCAAGATAAGTCAGGGCTGATTTCTGGCAGGTCCCTCTCCTTCACTGTAGGTAGATGTCCTCTCTTTGTCTCTTCACATTGCCTTTTGCCCTCCGTGTTTCTATGCTGTGATCCTTTGTTCTCATGATGCCAGTCCCAGTCCCATTTGATTACATCACACCCTAAAAGCTAATTTTCAGTTAATTACCCACACAATGATCCTCTCACTGGAGTACAGAGTGAAGTACCAGGAGTTAAGTCTTCAACATATGAAATTTGGTATAAATGAATATATACATCCACATTCATATACTTATTGTGTAAAAATATGTTTAAACACAGAGTCACGTATACATTTAAATGCATAGTATTAATCTCCAAATCTCTGACTCAACTGGAATAGATGCCCATGGTTGCAGGTAATATTAATTTTATAATGATTACATTTGACTAGCTTGGCAATGACCCTGTAATCCATAGCAAAACCACCGCTTGCATATTTCCATAGTATCTTCAATGAAGTCATTGGTACCCTTTTTCCCCCTTAGATTTATACATAGACATCTACCTGGAAGTTACCTGATATAGATAAAACACGATAATCACAGCTCAACCTTTAGAGTATTGTGGGACATGAGAAAAGCTCAACAAAATACGGTATTACCATTATTATATATTAATTAATAAAACACAGCTGTTTTTATTTTTCATTACACATTAATTAAATATCATTGGCATGGTGCCCAAACCTGGAATATTTTATCCTCAATTACAACAAATTACATCTTACACAAAATATGATATGTATTAATATAGCAGGGAAACTATAGCATAAGCAACAAAATTTTTTATATTGCTATAGATCATATTATACACATGCAATAACAATATATAAATGTTTTCTAAGATACATTATGAAGAGAGTAGGGAAGTCTTTATTAAGCACTACCTAAAGCCAAGCATTTTTGACAAATAGGAAGAGCTATAAATATACAGTTTCGATATCATGGAAATATCAGATGTTTTTAATTACGCTGCAATGTGAGGATAGATATCATGTGCTAACCTGGAAGAGTAGTAGATAATAGTAGTGACTAGACCCAATCACATATAATTGCTCCATGATTTACTTTGAGAAATATACATGTCATTAACATAGGAATGCACATCAATCATTATTGGATGAATGAAAACAATCTAGCCAGTAATCATAGCAAAAGTTTAAAACAAAACATTGAATATTGGAAAATGAAAACTATCTGCTTGAACAACTCTTAATTAAAATAAAATTTAAAAGTTAACTTGAAAAACCTTACAGAACAAAATGCTCTGAAGCTAGAATTTTATAAGGAAATTAACAATTCCAGACTACTAAGAGAAACACTGCTTTTTATTAATTTAGTTAATTATTTATTTTCTTTATTGAGGTAACATTGGATTTCATCATTGCATGGGATTTGGGGAAGAGGTTAAAACCCTCAGTGTATGTCACCACCCCAGCCACAATATCTAAGCCCTATTACTCTGACCTTTGCTCCCTCGGGGATTTGCTTCCACACCCATCATCTCATCCTCTGTAGTAGCCTCAATTCTGAAGTCATATTTCTAGGCTTTATGTTTGTTGATTTGATCAATTCCTTTGTCATTTTTTATAGAAAAATTTTAAAATTAAGAAAAACCAAACACTCTACTGACTAAAGCTTATGGGTGGCCACATAATCTGAATTTATTGTCAATGTTTAATTTTGCAAATGTTCTCCACTGAAACCGTTAAACAAGTGAATGAAGCATTTACTTCAAAAATTTACTTGCAAAGTATATAACAAAACTTAGACACCAAGGAAATACGACTTAAAAATTATAAAGAATTTAAATAAATTAGCAGTAACTAAAGTTAATGAACATGTCACAGAAAGGTAAGAACTTTAAATGCTCAGCAGGTAGGAACAAAGTGATTTTCTGCATGCAGAGTTTTAGATTGATGAGTTTACAACAGGTCAAGTCCACAGCATGCTCTCTGGGAGTCTCCTAGACCAAGAACACATTCATCTCATCATGTTTCAATAACAAAGGAATTAACAAAGTTTAAACTTGCAAGTGCATTAGAATGCTGAAAAAAACAGTATAGGACACAGCAGAAATTTTACTCATGCTTACAATATATATACACAAATACATACAAAAGAACAATAGACACTAAGCTGTCAGTAATTATCAGGACAATCATTTCCTTCAATTTTTTTTCCAGCATTTCTATGTTTTCTCCAATGTTAACATATACCATTACAAAGTCCAAATTTGTGAAGCACTGCAATTTTCCTTTTTAGTTTTTATTTTTTGGTGTTTGTCTATTAAATTAATCAAAATTAATCTACAAAAACTCAAGTGAATAGCCTTAAGAATAGCCTTAAGAAAAATCATTGTGGTGCAATGGGATAAGACGCAGCCTATGAAGCTATCCACAGCCACTGCAGAAGGAGTTCAATCCCCAGCCAGGCAGCTACTCACATGGCTCTGCAGACCTCACCTGACTCCCCCCTTCCCTCCTCAGCACTGTATTTCAGTCGATCTGCCTGTTCTGTTCCCCACTCTGTCTCTGGTGAATCCTCTCACCCTCGACCCCATACCTCTGGTCTGTACCCCAGTTCTTGCATGCATAAATAAATAAATCTTAAAAAAAAAAGAAAAATCATTGTGTATTGAAATTGAAAACATTGCAGGAATGTAAGACTTCTTATGGTAATGAAAAATTTATTAGAAATGCTTCAAATATTTTATATCCATCGACTGACTTCATGTTTATAAACACTCTATGTAGACCTGGGATTATCATTTATCTTTTACAGTTATAGAAACTGAGACTCTAAGTTTCAGTGACTTACGGGAGGGTGTATAGCTAAAAGGTAAGCAGATCTAGAATCTAAATCTAAGTTTCTTGTTCCAAGGCAAGTGTTCATAGTCACACTACTATTTTCTTCTGAATGAATGGATTCAGTGAATTCTGAAACCACTTTTATTGAGCCAACAAACTAGCTCTTTTACACAATAAAGTTCTGAACTATACAATGAATTGTTATGGTAAAAATTTATAAGAAGAAAACTTACTTTTCTTATTTTGTGCATTTGTTGTCCTTAAATTGAGACCATAAATCAAAGCAGTATTTTTTTTTTATTTCAATGACAGTGTTGATTTCAAAGGAATATTCCTGGTAATGCCCAAGACTACATTTGGTGAATTAAAAACTGGGTCATCAGAAACACAAAAAATAGAGTTAATGGATTTTAGCGAGACTTTAAAGAAAATCCCTACAGTGAAGAAAGTAAAAGGGTGCTTAAAGCTTAGCTTAATGAATGGAGCTGAAAGTGCTTACTGAAAATGAAATAAGTCAGAAGGAATAAAACAAACACCCAGTGGTGACACTTACCTTTGTTATACTGACAAGCAAGAGAACCCATCACAGGACAAATCTCAAAACATATACCTTAAAACTTGACTATAAAACTGAGACATTCAGAGGAGTAAGAACAGGGAGAGGCACAAGCACGAATTTGGAGGAGGCACAGTGGTCCATGGGGGTGGCCCATGGGTGTTTTGGTGGGGGGAGCACCATTGAACACAGCTGGGAAGGGGGATCCTATTTTTCCAACATACAAATAGCAATGTAAACCAACGTTACCTGAATAGCAAAAATATAAAGGTATAATATGGCTTGGAGAAAAAAAATATATAAAAAAATGTTCTGTATCACTATTTCAAGTGTCTGGAGCCCTCTCTCTTCTGAAGGAGTCTAAGGACAGCATTTTTCACTTCTTTGTTCCGAAGACTATAAATGAGGGGATTCAGCATGGGGTCACGATAGTGTAAAACACAGAAGCCACCTGATCCTTTCCCAAGGAGTAGGATGTACTTGGTCTTAAGTAACTGAAGATCATAGTGCTATAAAAGATGGTGACTGCCACCACATGTGAGCCACAGGTGGAGAAGGCTTTTCTCTTTCCTGAAGTGGATTTAATTTTCAGGATAGCAGAGAGAATGGATACATAGGAAAATGATATTGTGATTAGAGATCCCAGAATGGTACAGCCTGCATCAATGAATATAGTCATTTCAGTGTCCTGGGTTTCAGTGCAAGACAGTGCTATAAGAGGGGATGTGTCACAGAAAAAATGATGGATTTCATGGGAGTCGCAGAATGTCAATTTTCTCATGCCATTCACAGTGACACAAAAGTCAATAAAACCTATAAAATAGGACCCTAGGGCAAGGGACCAGCAGCGTCTTGGGGACATGACAACCGAGTAGTGCAGAGGATTGCAGATGGCTACATAGCGGTCATAGGCCATGCAGGAGAGAAGAATACATTCAGAAGCAACAAAGAATACGAAAAAGGACAGTTGAGTGAAGCAAGTTGCATATGAAATCTTCTTGTTGGAGGTCAGTAAATTATCTAAGGTTTTAGGTGAGATGACAGATGAGTAATTGAGGTCAATGAAAGACAGGTGACTAAGGAAAAAATACATGGGGGTATGAAGCTGGGCATCAAGGCGGATGAGCAGTATCATCCCTGCATTCCCCAGCATAGTCACCAGGTATATCAGGAGAAAGAGCACAAAGAGCACCAGCTGGATGTCTTCAGCATCTGTAAATCCCAAAAGAATGAAGTCGGCCACGTTTGTGTTATTCCTTCGATGCATTCTTCTCCACTGCTTTTACCTATTGAGAAATCAGAGTTGATACTTAATAGATAGAACATCAATAAGGATTAAGATCTATGAACGATGTAGCATCTGTTTATTAGCTAAATGTTTTCCAGTTTATAATTATGAGTGTTTTACAGAACAAGGTGAAGAAATTGAATTTGATTGTCATATGTAGAAATGGGTAAAATTTGATTATTATTGATAGTGTAATAATCCAGATATATTACATAACTGGAATGAAACTTACACTGATCTGTTTCTATTATACAATGCATTCATTTCAAATGAAAATATTACACCATCAGTGTGACTGTTAGCCAAAATTTTTTAGATGAGGCAGAGTACATACAGTTAATAAATTTATCCTTAGTGAGAGCTATTAAATGATCATGCTCTGAGTCTACAAGATAAACTAAACATTGAGAGCTTATTAAATGCAATATTCCCCATTATAATTAATTTCACCAAGCTTATAAAAAATTACATACATCTAAACCAATAAAAGTATGTTTTAAGGCAAAAATCTAATACTTATTTTTTCCTAAAAGTGTTTATGTTTATGAAACTTCTAATTAAAAGGGGTGTATCAGAGTTACTAATATGCACTGATATCAGTATGAGGTCCCAGAAGATAAAATGTTTTCATAAATTGACCTTTTAAAATCAAATTTCTGCAAAATTGTTTCTGAAATTTTGTCATTGAGTTTTACCCTCATTCCATTCACTCTCTATTTCTATTTCCAGAACTACTGGCATCATTTAGAGTCTTTCAGGATTCTTGCCATTTTATTTGATTCTAAATAAAAACCTATATTTTTAAGTATCATACTTACTGTGAGTCAACGTTGGTGGAAAGGAAAAAAAAAATTCTCCAAAATTATCTGTCTAGAAATTTGTTAACCTCAAATTTTTCTCAAAGTAAAATATGAAATGCATTTGAGCAATAAATTTCTGCAATCTATGTTTTCTTAGCAATAACTTCTTTATAAATATTTGCACCTTCATTTTTTTTAATTCTGATAAAAAATAAATCAACCCAGTAATTTTGTTAAGATTCTGGTCAAGTGGAAATTTGCCTGGTGTGATGTCTATAAAGAATATATCAGGGAGTTCTGAGACTCACAAACAGAGTTGCTTTGTCTCTCATCCTGATATTTCTGGGCACCTCATATATAGCGAATGGTGATCATGCAAGCTTTGGTCATCCTTGTGAGACTAATTCCCAGGAGAAGTGTTTGGCCTGTTCCCAAGGAAAAAAGTTCAAGGACTCATACAACTATGTTAAGTTTTCAGACACAGTTGATTCTCCCTTGAGACCGCATAATGCAGAGCCTGGTTTGGTGTTGTTTTGCAGAGCTCTAAATTTTTGATTGGGGAGCTGAACAAAAAGTTTCTAGATACTTAACCATCTATTTTGAAGTCATCACAGAGGGAATGATTTATTTTCCAAGGTGAAATATTTTTCTATTTTTCTATTTTATGGGATCACACTATCACCTCAAATAGTATGGACAGTAGGTATCAAAAAAGTGTATTTTTCACTTTTCACCATTACAATGAAGTAAATACAGAATTAAACTACCTGTCTCATAATCAAAAAGACTTTAAAAAACTTTTTTGTAGCATCTTTTTTTAATTTTTGGTAGACACTTTCATATTAAGATCGTAGCCACACCTCTACCTAAGCAGTTCCCACACGAACAAGGGAATTCTATTATTCTCTGTTCTTTCTTCACTCACTCTGATATATACACCTGCACACACGTGAACACACGTGTGCAATATGATGCCTGAGAATATTAGTTTGTTAGGGTAATGTAACCAAATACCACAGACTGGGAGCTTAAATAACAGCAATTTATTTCTCCTTGTTCTCAGTCTAGAAGCCTGAGCTCAAGATAAGTCAGGGCTGATTTCTGGCAGGTCCCTCTCCTTCACTGTAGGTAGATGTCCTCTCTTTGTCTCTTCACATTGCCATTGGCCCTCCATGTTTCTATGCTGTGGTCCTTGGTTCTCATGATGCCACTTCCAGTCCCATTTGATTACATCACACCCTTAAAAGCTAATTTTCAGTTAATTACCCACACAATGATCGTCTCACTGGAGTACAGAGTGAAGTTACAGGAGTTAATTCTTCAACATATTTTAGTTTGATATAAATGAATATATACATCCACACACATACATTTATTGTGTAAAAATATGTTTAAACACAGAGTCATGTATACATTTAAATGCATAGTAATAATCTCCGTATCTCTGACTCAACTTGAATAGATGCCCATAGTTGCAGGTAATATTAATTTTATAATGATTATATTTGACTAGCTTGGCAATGACCCTGTAATCTATAGACAAACCACAGCTTGCATATTTCCATAGTACCTTCAATGAAGTCATCGGTACCGTTCTCCCCTCTTAGATTTATACATTTACATCTACCTGGAAGTTACCTGATATAGATAAAACATGTTAATGCACAGCTCAACCTTTAGAGTATTGTGGGACATGAGAAGAGCTCAACAAAATACAGTATTACCATTATTATACGTCAATTAATAAAACACAGCTGTTTTTATTTTTCATTGCACATTAATTAAATATTATTGGCATGGTGCCCAAAACTAGAATATTATGTCCTCAGTTACACAAATTACATCTTACACAAAATATGATATGTATTAACATAGCAGAGATACTATAGCATATGCAACAACATTTTTATATTGCTATAGATCATATTATACACATGCAATAACAATATATAAATGTTTTCTAAAATACATTACAAAGAGAGTAGGGAAATCTTAATTAAGCACTACCTAAAGCTAGGCATTTTTGACAAATAGTAATAGCTATAAATATACAGTTTCAATATCATGGAAATATCAGATGTTTTTTAATTACGCTGCAATGTGAGGATAGATATCATGTGCTAACCTGGAAGAGTAGTAGATAGTAGTAGTATTAGAGCCAATCACATATAATTGCTCCAGGATTTACTTTGAGAAATATACATGTCATTAACATAGGAATGCACATCAATTATTATTGGATGAATGAAAACAATCTAGCCAGTATTCATAGCAAGAGTTTAAAACAAACATTGAATATTGGAAAATGAAAACTATCTGCTTGAACAACTCTTAATTAAAATAAAATTTAAAAGTTAACTTGAAAAACCTTACATAACAAAATGCTCTGGAGCTAGAATTTTATAAGGAAATTAACAATCCCAGACTACTAAGAGAAACACTGCTTTTTATTAATTTAGTTAATTATTTATTTTCTTTATTGAGGTAACATTGGATTTCATCATTGCATGGGATTGGGGAAGAGGTTAAAAACCCTCAGTGTATGTCACCACCCTGGCCACAATGTCTAAGCCCTATTACTCTGACCTTTGCTCCCTCGGGGATTTGCTTCCACACCCATCATCTCATCATCTCAGCCTCAATTCTGAAGTCATATTTCTAGGCTTTATGTTTATTGATTTGATCAATTCCTTTGTCATTTTTTATAGAAAAATTTTAAAATTAAGAAAAACCAAACACTCTACTGACTAAAGCTTATGGGTGGCCACATAATCTGAATTTATTGTCAATGTTTATTTTACAACTGTTCTCCACTGAAACCGTTAAACAAGTGAATGAAGCATTTACTTCAAAAATTTACTTGCAAAGTATATAACAAAACTTTGAAACCAAGGAAAAGCAGATTTAAAAATTATAAAGAATTTCAATAAATTAGCAGTAACTAAAGTTAATGAACATGTCACAGAAAGGTAAGAACTTTAAATGTTCAGCAGGTAGGAACAAAGTGATTTTCTGCATGCAGAGTTTTAGATTGATGAGTTTACAACAGGTCAAGTCCACAGCATGCTCTCTGGGAGTCTCCTAGACCAAGAACACATTAATGTCATCATGTTTCAATAACAAAGGAATTAACAAAGTTTAAACTTGCAAGTATATTAGAAAGCTGAAAAAAACAGTATGGACACGGCAGAATTTTTACTCATACTTACAATATATATACACAAATACATAACAAATGAACAACAGACACTAAGCTGTCAGTAATTATCAGGACAATCATTTCCTTCAATTTTTTTTCCAGCATTTCTATGTTTTCTCCAATGTTAACATATACCATTACAAAGTCCAAATTTGTGAAGCACTGCAATTTTCCTTTAGTTTTTTTTTGGTATTTGTCTATTAAATTAATCAAAATTAATCTACAAAAACTCAAGTGAATAGCCTTAAGAAAAATCATTGTGGTGCAAGGGGATAAAACACAGCCTATGAAGCTATCCGCAGCCACTGCAGAAGGAGTTCAATCCCCAGCCAGGCAGCTACCCACATGGCTCTGCAGACTACACCTTACTCCCCCGACCTCACCTGACTCCCCCCTTCTCTCCTCAGCACTGTATTTCAGTGATCTGCCTGTTCTGTTCGCCACTCTGTCTCTGGTGAATCCTCTCACCTCCCACCCCACACCTCTGGTCTGTACCCCAGTTCTTGCATGCATAAATAAATAAATCTTTAAAAAATGAAAAAAAAAAAAGAGGGGGCGGAGCAACATGGCAGCGAGGAGACGCTGCGAGTAAGATCTCCCATTAAAAAAAGTTAATAGGGAGGAAAAGCGGCAGGTCCCAGTGAGAACTGGGACACGGAAGATAAACGGGTGACTCCAGCAAACTACCCGAAGAAGAAAGTGGCCATAAAAGAGGACTAGAAGGGAGGGAAGCGCAGAACCCTGCTCCCCTCCCCCGCCCACAGAGGCGGCACTCTCCGACCGGCAGAGAGGAGGAAACAACAAACCAAAACAACCCACAAGAAGACGCAGCAAGCGGGACCGTGTGTGGAAAGGAACTATTGCAGCCACCACACCCCGTGAACGGGAGCTGTGGAGAACCCTGCAGGATCCGCCGCGGTGGTGAGCGAACGGCTCCGGGCGCCATTAGAGAAGAACAAAGACCCCGGGAGACGCGCACACAGCCCGGGCTGCGGTAAGCTTGTGCGGAAACGCGGCGCGCTCGGGGAACTTGAAAAGCAAGTGCAGACCGGGATCACGGCTGCCCAGGTCCCCGCGCCTGCGACCTAGGCTTGCGGGGAGACAACCTAGGCTTGCGGGGAGACGCGCGGAGGTCCTCACTGAGGTGAAGGTCCCTCCCTGAGTGAGCAGGAACCAGGCGCCCAGGCACGGGAGCGGTGCAAAAGGCGCCATTCCAGCGCCACTGAACTGGGCTACAGCCCGCGTCCTGGAACTGAGGGCTTTGAACTGAGACCCGGGGCACGAAAATTCGGGGCGTGGGTTCTCCACGACGGTGGGGCACAAGGCAGACACAGCACCCCAAAGCTGTTGAGGTGTACCCTACCATTCCCGCTCTGTTCCCTGTCCCACGGGTGGGGGGGCGAAAAACAGCCCCCAAGGACAATAGGAGAGATCTCTGGCGCCACCTAGTGACCAAGAAAAAAAAAGTCACTACACCCCATAGAACAGGATTTCTTAAGACTGCTTGAAAAGGGCAGAAGGCTTCTGCAGTGGCCAGCCGGAAGTTATTCCACGCCAGGCCCCTTCCGACCAGCAGTCTGAGCCACAGAGGGAGCAGGCACCCACGTCCGGGGCAGACCGGGGGAGCAGAAGAGTGTGCCTGAAACCGAGGCGCAGGGACTGCATCCCGCTTCGCCATTTGAGAACAGGGACATTTCTTCAGTAAAAACTGCCTAAAACCAGCAGAAAGCTCCCCCAGAAGGCAGAGATGGCTCCTGGAAGAGCCAGAGGGGAGCGGAGAAGTTCACCCAAGATGCCAGTCAGTCCGAGCATCACAGTGTCCCAACGCATACGACAAATTAGAAAAACAGACAGTAGGGAGTAGAAAACCACACGCAACCTAACAACTCCTCAGGAAAGAAACACACCACAAAAAGAAAACCACTCCCCAGATTGCAACGACAGCAACTTGGAAGAACTTCTGAGCCTTCCAGAAAGAGAATTTAAATTGCCATGATTAAAAAAGTGATAGATCAGAAGAAGGAAATTGAGTCCCTAAAGAGGGGAAAACAATGGTCAGAAGAATGAAATTGAGTCCCTAAAGAGGAAAGTAAAAGAAATGCAGGAGATCAAAGAATTAATGGAGGAACTAAAGAACTCCGGGAAAAGCAAGGAAAGCAGAATAGATGAAATGGAAGAACGAATAAGTTCTCTTGAAGACACAGAAATAAAAAGAACCAAAACAGAAAAGGAAAGAGAAGTACGAAGGAAAAAGAATGAAGAAAGACTTCGAGAACTATCTGACTCCATGAGAAAGGAAATATAAGAGTTATAGGAATCCAGAAGGAGAGGAGAGAGATGTAGGAACAGAGAAAATATTCCAGGAGATAATTGAAGAGAACTTCCCAAATGCGAAGAAGGAGCTGAAAATTGATATACAAGAAGCAAGAAGAACACCAAACTTCCACGACGAAAGGAAAAACACAGCAAGACACATAATAGTAAAGCTCCAAGAATCCAGGACAAGGAAAAAATAATGAAGCTGACAAGAGGGAAGAAACAGATAACATTCAAAGGAAAACCAATCAGGCTGACATCAGACTTCTCTGAAGAAAACTACGGGCAAGGAGAGAGTGGAGGGACATAGTCAACAGACTCCAAGAAAACAGATGCCAACCAAGAATACTCTATCCCGCAAAGCTCTCCTTCCTCTTTGAAGAAAGAATATGGACTTTCCCAGACAAACAGAAACTCCGGAATTTCATTACGAATAAACCCCCACTCCAAAAAATACTACAAGGAATCCTAAAGCCAGAACCTCAGAGGGACGAATAACAACGAAAGAAGACCAAAAAAAAAAAAAAGTATTAAAGAATAAATAAAATCAAAGGAAAGACAACATAATGGCAAATACAGATGCTAACATATCAATATTAACTCTAAATGTAAATGGACTAAACTCTTCAATAAAAAGACACAGAGTTGCAGCCTGGATTAAAAACAAAACCCAACCTTTTGCTGTCTCCAGGAAACACATTTAGCTACAAAGGATAAAATAGGCTCAAAGTCAAAGGATGGAAAACAATCCTACAAGCAAATGGGCCAAAAAAGAAAGCAGGAACAGCTATACTTATATCAGATAAAACAGACTTCAAACTCAAAAAAATAAAAAGAGACCCCAATGGTCACTACATTATGATTAAGGGGACAATACTTCAAGAAGAAATAACACTCATTAACATATACTCACCAAACGAAAGAGCACCAAAATATATCAGACAACTGTTGTCCTCTCTGAAAACAGACATCAGAGAAAACACATACGTAGTGGGAGACTTCAACACACCACTATCAACAATGGATAGATCAACAAGACAAAAAATAAGTAAAGAAACTAAAGCTCTAAATAAGGACCTAGAGCATTTGGGCTTAACAGACATCTATAGAACACTAAACCCCAAAAAAACGGAGTACACATTTTTCTCAAGCGCACACGGATCATTCTCCAGGATCGATCACATACTGGGGCACAAGACAAACATCAACAGATACACCAAGATTGAAATCATACCAACCATCTTTCTGACCACGAAGGCATCAAACTAGAAATAAATCATAAAAAGAAGGCAAGGAACTATCCTACCTCATGGAGATTAAAAGCCACACTACTGGAAGACCACTGGACTAATGAGGAGATCAAAGAAGAAATTAAAAAATTCTTTGAATTGAATGACAAGGAGGACACCAATATCCTAAATGTATGGGATGCAGCAAAGCAGTAATAAGAGGAAATATATAGCAATAGAAGCTCACATCAAAAACAAGAAAGAACTCAAAGAAACAACCTAATCTCGAAGCTCAAAGATCTAGAAAAAGAACAACAAAAAAACCCCAAATCCAGTAGAAGAAAAGAAATAATAAAAACCAAAGCAGAAATAAATGAAATTGAAACTAAAAAAACAATCCAAAAGATCAATGAAACCAAGAGCTGTTCTTTGAAAAAAAAATAAAATAGACAAACCCCTAGCCAGGCTCACAAAGGAAAAAAGGGAGAAAGCACAAATACACAGGATCATAAATGAAAGAGGAGAAATCACAACGGACACAGCAGAAATCAAAAGAATAATCAGTAACTACTATGAACAGTTATATGGAAACAAGTTCAACAATCTAGAGGAGATGGACAAATTCCTACAACTCTACAATCACCCAAAGCTAGATAAAGAAGAAATAGAACACCTAAACAGACCAATTACAAGCAGCGAAATTGAAATGGTAATTAAAAACCTCCCCAAAACAAAAGCCCAGGACCTGATGGATTTACAAATGAATTCTACCAAACATTCAGAGACGAATTAGTGCCTATCCTTCACAAACTCTTCCAAAAAATGAGAAGGAAGGGACAATACCAAACACGTTCTATGAAGCCAATATTACACTAATACCAAAACCGAATAAGGACAACACAAAAAAGGAAAACTATAGGCCAATCTCCCTAATGAACACTGATGCAAAAATCCTCAATAAAATTTTAGCTATCAGAATCCAACAATGCATCCATAAGATAATTCACCACGACCAAGTTGGATTCATTCCAGGGGCACAAGGATGGTTTAACATCCGAAAATCAATCAACGTTATCCAACACATCAACAAAAAGAAATATAAAAACCATATGATAATATCAATAGATGCTGAGAAAGCTTTCGACAAAGTGCAACACCCATTCATGATAAAAGCCCTGAAATTCTTGGGATACAAGGAACATACCTCAACATCATAAAGGCCATCTATGACAAGCCAACAGCCAGTATCATTCTCAATGGTGAAAAGCTGAAAGCAATTCCATTAAGATCTGGAACAAGACAAGGATGTCCACTCTCACCACCGCTTTTCAATATAATACTGGAAGTCCTAGCAAGGGCAATAAGACAAGAGAAAGACATCCAAGGAATCCAAATAGGAAAAGAAGAAGTCAAACTATCACTATTTGCAGATGATATGATAATATACATAGAGAACCCAAAATCTCCAAGAAAAACTAATTCAACTCATCAGTCAGTTCAGTAAAGTGGCAGGATACAAAATCAACACGCAAAGTCAGTAGCCTTCCTATACACAAACAATAAATCTGAAGAAGAAGAAATCAAAAAACCACCCCTTTTATTATTGAAACAAAAAAAATCAAATATTTGGGAATAAATCTAACAAAAGAGGTAAAGGACCTATACAAAGAAAACTATAAAACACTGTTAAAAAAATAGAAGAAGACACAAAGAAATGGAAAGACATCCCTGCTCATGGATTGGAAGAATAAACATTATTAAAATGGCCATCCTACAAAAGCAATATACAGATTCAATGCTATTCCAATCAAAATCTCAATGGCATTCTTCAAAGAAATAGAACATTATTGATGAAATTCATATGGAATCACCAAAACCCGAATAGCCAAAGCTCTACTGAAAAAAAAAGAAGGAAATGGAGGCATCACACTCCCAGACTTCAAACTATACTACAAGCCATAATCATCAAAACTGCATGGTATTGGAACAAGAACAGACATACAGACCAATGGAATCGAATAGAAAATCCAGAAATAAACCCACAGATTTATGGTCAACTAATCTTTGACAAAGGAGCAAAGACTATGCATTGGAACAAAGAAAGTTTGTTCAATAAATGGTGCTGGGAAAACTGGGTTGCTACATGCAAAAGAATGAAGCTTGACCACTACCTCACACCATACACAAAAATCAACTCAAAATGGATTAAAGAACTAGACATAAGACCTGAAACCATAAAATACATAGAAGGAAATATAGGCGAAACACTACGGATTTGCACATCAAAGACATCTTTACAGACACATCACCCAAAGCAGTGATAGTGAAGAGAAAGATAAACAGCTGGGACTACATCAAATTAAAGAGCTTCTGCACAGCAAAAGAGACAATAACAAAAAACAAAGAGAAACCCCACCAACTGGGAGAACATTTTTGCACCCAACACTAATGATAAAGGACTGATCACAAAAATCTGCAAAGAGCTGATGAGACTCAGCAACAACAAAGAAAATAATCCAGTCAAAAATGGGCAGAAGAGCTAAAAAGAAACTTCTCTGAAGAGGAAATGCAAATGGCCAACAGACATATGAAAAAATGTTCAACATCACTTGCAATCAGGGAAATGCAAATCAAACTACCATGAGATACCATCTCACACAGTGAGAATGGCACATATTAAAAACTAGCAACAACAAATGTTGGCGAGGATGTGGAGAAAAAGGAACTCTTCTGCACTGTTGGTGGGAGTGCAAACTGGTCCAACCACTATGGAGAGCTGTGTGGAGATTTCTGGACCTACTAAACATAGAGCTTCCATATGATCCAGCAATTCCACTCTAGGTATTTACCCAAAGGACACAGAAACATCAATTCCAAAGAGCACCTGCACTCCTATGTTATAGCAGCACTGTTTTCAATAGCTAAGCTTTGGAAACAACCCAAATGCCCAAAAGTAGATGACTGGATCAAGAAGATGTGGTACATATATACCATGGAATATTACCAGCATTCAAAAAAGATAAACACAATGCATTTGCAGCAACATGGATGGCGCTGGAAGGATCATGCTCAGCGAAATAAGCCAAAAAGAAAAAGAAAATACGGTGGTCTCACTCATAGCAGGAATCTAGAAAACTTAATAAGGATCAGGAAAATGAATATAAGAAAGTGAAAATCAAAATCAACAAAAAACTATGAACCAGAGACACTTTTTGGGGGTGTGGGGGCGGGAGGGAAGGATGGGGTCAGAATGGGGCGTTTGCAATTGTATGGGGATATAAAAATTAATTTAAGATTAAAAAAAAAAATAAATAAATATAAATAAATAATAAATAAATAAATAAAAAAAAAATGAAAAAAACATTGTGTATGGAATTTGAAAACATTGCAGGAAGTAAGTCTTCTTATGATAAAAAAAAATTATTAGAAATGCTTCAAATGTTTTATATCCATCGTCTGACTTCATGTTTATAAACACTCATGTAACTTGGGATTATCATTTATCTTTTACAGTTATAGAAACTGAGGCTCTAAGTTTTAGTGACTTACCGGAGGGTGTATAGCTAAAAGGAAGCAGATCTAGAATCTAATCTAAGTTTCTTGTTCCAAGGCAAGTGTTCATAGTCACACTACTATTTTCTTCTGAATGAATGGATTCAGTGAATTCTGTAACCATTTTTATTGAGCCAACAACTAGATCTTTTACACAATAAGTTCTGAACTATACAATGAATTGTTATGGAAAAAATTTAAAAGAAGACAACTTACTTTTCTTTTTGTGCATTTGTTGTCCTTAATTGAGACCATAATCAAAGCAGTATTTTTTTTTTTATTTCAATGACAGTATGATTTCAAAGGCATGTTCCTGGTAATGCCCAGATTCCATTTGGTGAATTAAAAACTGGGTCATCAAAACACAGAAAATAGGAGTTACTGGATTTTAGCGAGACTTTAAGAAAATCCCTACAGTGAAGAAAGTAAAAGGGAGCTTAAAAGCTTAGCTTCATGAATGGAGCTGAAAGTGCTTACTGAAAATGAAATAAGTCAGAAGGAGTAAAACAAACACCCAGTGGTGACACTTACCTTTGTTATACTGACAAGCAAGAGAACCCGTCAGAGGACAAATCTCAAAAATACCTTAAAACTTGACTATAAAACTGCGACATTCAGAGGAGTAAGAGCAGGGAGAGGGACAAGCACGAATTTGGAGGAGGCACAGTGGTCCCTGGGATGGACTATGGGGCTTTGGTGGGGGAGCACCATGTGAACACAGCTGGAAAGGGGATCCATTTTCCAACATACAAATAACAATGTAAACCACGTTACCTGAAGAGCAAAAAATAAAGGTATAATATGGCTTCGATACAAAAAAAAAAAAACATTATATTAAAAAATGTTCAGCATCACTATTTCAAGTGTCTGGAGCCCTCTCTCTTCTGCAGGAGTCTAAGGACAGCATTTTTTCACTTCTTTGTTGCGAAACTATAAATGAGGGGATTCAGCATGGGGGTCACGATAGTAAAACACGGAAGCCACCTGATCCTTTCCCAAAGAGTAGGATGTACTTGGTCTTAAGTAACTGAAGAGTCATAGTGCTATAAAAGATGGTGACTGCCACCACATATGTGAGCCACAGGTGGAGAAGCTTTTCTCTTTCCTGAAGTGGATTTAATTTTTAGGATAGCAGAGAGAATGGACACATAGGAAGATGATATTGTGATTAGAGACCCAGAATGGTACAGCCTGCAAAAACGAATATAATGAGTTCAGTGTCCTGGGTTTCAGTGCAAGACAGTGCTATAAGAGGGGATGTGTCACAGAAAAATGATGGATTTCATGGGAGTCACAGAAGGTCAATTTTCTCATGCCAAGCAGAGTGATGAAAAAGTCTATAAAACCTATAAAATAGTCCCGAGGACAAGGACCAGCAGCGTCTTGGGGACATGACAAGGGTAATGGAGAGGATTGCAAATGGCTACATAGCGATCATAAGGCCATGCAGGAGAGAAGAATACATCAGAAGCAACAAAAGAATACAAAAAATGTACAGTTGAGTGAAGCAAACCACGGATGAAATTTCTTGTTTGTTGGAGGTCAGCAATTTGTAAGGTTTAGGTGAGATGACAGATGAGTAACTGAGGTCAATGAAGACAGTGACTGAGAAAAAAGTACATGGGGGTATGAAGCTGGGTATCAAGGCGGATGAGCAGTATCATCCCTGAATTCCCCAGCACAGTGACCAGGTATATCAGGAGAAAGAGCACAAAGAGCACCAGCTGGATGTCTTCAGCATCTGTAAATCCCAAAAGAATGAAGTCAGCCACACTTGTGTTATTCCTTCTATGCATTGTTTCTCCACTGCTTTTTACCTGTTGAGAAGTCAAATAAGGTTTAGGATTCTATGAATTATGTGTCATACGTTATTAGTTAAATGTTTCCAGTTTATAATTATGAGTGGTTTAACAGAACAGGGTGAAGAAACTGAATTTGATTGTCATATATAGAAATGGGTAAAATTTGATTATTATTGATAATGTAATAAATCCAGATGTATTACATAACTGGAATGAAACTTACACTGATCCATTTCTATTTTACAATGCATTCATGTCAAATGAACATATTATAGCATTGGTGTGACTGTTAGCCAAAATTTTTTAGATGAGGCAGAGTACATAAGTTAATATATTTATCCTTAGTGAGAACTATTAAATGATCATGCTCTGAGTCTACAAGATAAACTAAGCACAGAGAATTTATCAAATACAAAATCCCCATAATAATTAATTTCACCAAGCTATAAAATACATTACATACACTAAACCAATAAAAGTATGTTTTAAGGCAAAAATTTAATACTTATTTTTTCTAAAAATGTTATGTTAATTGAAACTTCAAATTAAAAGGACTTAAGTGGGGTATATCAGAGTTATTAATATGCACTGATATCAGAATGAGTCCTGGAATATAAAATGTTTTCATAAATTGTCCTTTTAAAATTAAATTTCTCCAAATTGTTTCTGAAATTTTGTCATTGAGTTTTACCCTCATTCCATTCACTCTCTATTTCTATTTCCAGAAGCACTGGTATCATTTAGAGTCTTTCAGGATCTTGCCATTTATTGATTCTAAATAAAACCTGTAATTTTGAGCATCATACTTACTGTGAGTCAACGTTGGTGAAAGGAAAAGAAAACTCCAAAATTATCTGTCTAGAAATTTGTCAACCTCAAATTTTTCTCAGTAAAATATGAATGCATTTGACATATACAATTTCTGCAATCTATGTTTTTCTTTGCAATAACCTCTTTATAAATTTGTGCATTCATATTTTTTTTTAAATTTCTGATGTAAAATAAATCAACCTAGTAATTTTTGTTAGACTCTGGTCAAATGGAAATTTGCCTGGTGTGATGTCTGTAAAAGAATTATCAGGGAGTTCTGAGACTGATAGACAGAGCTTGTTGTCTTCATCCATATATATCTGCTGGGCACCTGATATAGCAGGATGATGATATGCAAACTCTGGTCATCCTTGTGAGACTAATCCCAAGAGAAGTGTTGGCCTGTCCTAAGGAAAAAGGTTCAAGAACTCATACAACTATGTAAGTTTCAGACACAGTTGATCTCCTTGAAACCACAAATGAAGAGTCTCGCTTTGTCTTGTTGCAGAGCTCTAAATTTTGACTGGGGAGATGAACAGAGATTTTCTAGATATTCAACCATCAATTTGAAGCATTGGAGAATGGAACGATTTATTTTCACAGTGAATATTTTTATTATTTTAGAGACCATACTATCATTTCAATAGTGTATGACAGTAAGTTTTTATAAAAGTATATTTTTCACTTTCACCCAATACAATGAAATAAATACAGAATTAAGCTCCTTTGTCTTATAATCAAAATGTTTAAAAAACTTGTTGTAGCATCTATTTTTGGTAGGCACTTCATATTAAGATTGTAGCCACACCTCTACCTAAGCAGTTCCCACACATACAGAAAAACACTAACATCCTCTGTTCTTCCTCCATTCACTCTGATATATACACCTGCACACACACATGTGAACACATGTGCACATATGCACTGACACTCAGTGTGTTACTTGTTAGGTTTGCTATAACCAAATGTAAAAGTCTGGGAGTTGAAACATTCACAACTTATTTCTCCACTGTTCTGTAAGCCAGAGCCCGCCTTCCAGTTGGCATTAGGGCTTGATTTTTGTGAGGCCCTCTCCCTTCATCTCGATAGACATCTTTTCTTCTAGCTTCCTGTTCATTACCCTCCCTGTTTCTGTGCTGTGATCCTTTTTCCGTGACACCGTCTAATGGACTAGGGTACACTCGCAACACCTAGTTTTAAATAAATTACCAGTAAAAAGGTCTTATCACTAGAGCCACATTACAGAAGTACCAGGAGTGAGTATTCAACATTATGAACATTGATACATATGATATATATTTAATATTTATCAAATATATATATATATGTATATGTATATGGAAGTGTTATAGGCAGCCCTGATACAAAACGGGTGCCTGACTGTGGGTCCTCACCCGCACGCTTGAAAGACTTATCAATACTCTATGCAGGCACACGCGAAAGGTTAATAAAAGGTTTATGTACAAGAAGGGGAAATGAGGAAATGTACAACTCAGGGAGAAAAGTGGGAGACAAAGTTTTAAATGCGTCCTACCTGATCTGCCAATCTGGAATCCCAAATGCACTCTGAGAGCTGGCGCGAGCCAGGGCCGTGAAGCCAGGAGGCAAGCGAGAGAGCGAGACCCCCTAAGGCCCACATATTTGGTTTTTTATACCAACCCTGGCAGGTCCCTGCCACCTTCCCTTTGGTGGTTACAGGATTTGTCTTTCCCAATGTCCTGATGGCTTGGTTTGGAGTTGGGTGGAGTCCACAAAGCCTGTACGGATTAGCTCAGCACATCCTTTCCCCCTAACATAGGGACGGGTAAACATGCACTTAGTAGGATGTTCACATACAGTTTTTTTTTCTTTACTTTAACATTTATCAATTTTTCACATTTTTAGACAATATTTGCTTCCTCCCACCCCCTCAGATTGAGTCCCCATAGAATTTCCTTCTCCAATGCACC
>NW_023604830.1:0-32090 GCF_014898055.3 Talpa occidentalis | reverse complement strand
TTCACCTTAACTACCTATGCAATAAAACCAAAGTGCAGACTTACTCAGCTCACCCCAGTCACAACACCTAGGTCTGAGGTGTCACCCTTTCAAAGCCTCGGTGTTCTGATCAGTGGAACAGGGATACTAATAAACGACGTCTCCAGGTGGCACTGCAGATTTGTTCATTCATTCATCACGTGTCTACCCATGCCTGGCCTTCTTCCTCTCGCGGGGTATAACACAGAGATCACAGCTACACTACGCTCACAAGGAGGGAAACACAGAATTGCGTGTCGGGAAAAAAGCTAAAGCCAGCAGAGCGCGCTGGCGGCAGGGCTCGCTGGCGGCAGAGCTCGGAGCCAGGCCCGCGTGGTCAGGTTCAAAAAGACCTGGAGAGATTTCATGGAGAAGGTCTGAGTCAGAAGTGTGGAGACAGGGATACAGGGGCCCTGGGCCCAGAGACTAAGGTGGTCCTGAGCAAGGATGGTCTGGGGCACAGGGCACTGGCAAGCTCCTGACAAAGGCCAGGCATTTGCCAGCACCAAGCGCCACTGCCCCAGCACCGCCGGCTGCAGGACAGTCCCTCAGACACACACCAGTTTACCGCAGACTCTACATCCCCAAAACAAAGCATTCAGGCCCTCAAAACAATCTGCCCGGTGCTGAAACCGTCAGCTGAGCCACGACGTGTCCTCACAGGGACGAGAAGCGCCCGGGGTCCCGCTCACAGGGCCAACAGGACCGACTCCCACAGATACACACCTGGAGGGGGCGGAGGTGCTTCCGGCTGCTGGAGATGACTTTTCTCCTGAGGAAAGTACCCTGTCAACATTTCGGGCTGTTGTGGTAATTCTGAAAAGAAAATGCATTACTGTATTACTGGTTCCTCACTGACGAAAAGTAAAACTTAACTCTCTATAATTTCACTTACATTCTTGAGTGTCTTTTACAACTAGAAAAACAGTTGTTTGTTTTGTTCTCTGAACTGTCTGGTCTGGCTAAAGAGATGAAAGATATAACTGCTGCATCTATTTCAAACTGAGGTTCTTTTTCCCTCTCTGTTACTGTTAAGTAAATACCACTTTCTGTTCGAATAAAAACATCCACAGTGGATATAAAGAGCCTGTTACAAAGCACTTATTCAAGGACCCTCATCTCTGCTCCCTCCACTGTCTCCAGTTATAGAGCTCCGGACCAACCCAATCCTCATTAATAACTTTTTTTAAGTGATCAAAAGCAAAACAAAAGCACCACCTTTCAACACCTTTGACAATCCCGTGTCACGTACCTACACATTTAGCAGCTCAGGAGCAATGAGAATGGGCTCGAAGAAAAAGTTGAGAGTAAGTTTTATGATTTTTCTGTTGGAAATTTTCATGCCAAAAGTTCTCCCATTAATACATTAGATAATTAAGAATTCACCCTAGACCACACTTCTAAATTTCTCAGCAAGAAACAGACTGAACATTCATGACTTAAGGTCCTACTTTGTTTGTTATGGCTTAGAAATTACAAATCATATCATTAAAATTCATCACACGAGGGTGCAGGAGATAAAGTCTCAGCGCTATCAAGCTATCCACAGACACTGCAGCATGAATTCGATCCCCTGGCCAGGGAGCTACCCACATGGCACAGCAGACCTCTCCTGTCTCCCCACTGCTCCCCTCAGCAGTGGATTTCAGTAGACCGCCTGTTCCACTCCCCATTCTGTCTCTGGTGAATCCTCTCACCTCCCTCCAGCCCTCTGGCCTACACCCCCATTCTTGTATGCATAAATAAATAAATCTTTAAAAACAAAAATCACCACACAAGAACTCAATAAATGGCAGCTGCTGTTGTTGCCTTCCACGAGCAAGACACCACGCTGAGCACCAAATAACAATAAGAACACAACAGAGCAGCTAACAATTCTGGTTGAACATATGCCAGGCCCTCTGCCAAACTCATCATAGGCACTGTCTCATTTAATCCTCACAACAATTCTGCAAGAAAGATGCTTTTTTTTACTGTCCCAAATTGGGGATGAGAAACCAAAGCCTTCGAATTACCTCCGCCAAAGTCACACAACTAAGGACTTCAGAGTGTCTTGGGTTCTCATTTTAACCACCACACAACTGGGTGAGGCAACTTATAAAATACTCGCTCTATCTCACTTTAATTGTACGCCATTACAAAATCATAGCTGGAGAAGATACCATCATACTCCTATAGAAGAACACAATCCAAACATGCAAGTTCAGGAGTCTCCCTGGTGGTGCAAAGGGTTAAGCACTATGAAGCAATCGCAGCCTCTCAGCACGAGTTCCATCCCTGGCTGACCAGAAAGCAACACACATGGCGCAGCAGACCTCTCCTGTCTCCCCGCTGCTCCCCTCAGCAGTGTACTTCAGTCTCTGCCTGTTCTGTTCCCTGCTCTGTCTCTGGTGAATCCTCTCGCCCCTCCCGCATCTCTGGCCTGTACCCCAGCTCTTGTATGCATAAATAAATAAATCTTTAAAGAAAAAAAAAATGCAAGTGCAAAGCTTTTAGAAGAATGTCTGACACGTGATCATGAGTGCTCAATGAAAAGATGTCAGTTTAAAGAAATAATCTGTCCATCCAGTCTCAAAAAGACTGGCCTCTTGAGCCAAAATAGAATAAATACAAATGCATCCCCCTCTTTATAAGAGTAGAGGAACGAAAAAGGTCAAACTCATGTAAGTTAACACCAGAAAAGGTGGGTGATGGGGATTTTGTTAGTTTGCGTTTAGTTTCAGGTCTCTTTCCTTAAAATTAGCCACTGGAACCAAGATGTTTCCGTTTTAACAAAAGGCATCAAATGGATTCCCAACAGTTACCTGTTTGATTGGTTTGGTGAGGTGCAGAAGGCAGTGTAGGAACTTCTGAAGGAAGAATAAAAAGCCCATCCAGAATGCCATCAATCTCAGCCTGCAGATTTGGCTCCACATTAGAACGAAGTTTCGATAAGAACTCAACTGCGCCAAGATCAAGCAAATGCTGGACTGCTGCAGGATACTGACGAGAGGAGAACCTTGAGCTTAATTATAAATATCAAAACCTCTCTGCTGTATCTTACAACAATCAAAACATAAAATTATGTTTGGGTATACCAGATGTTCCTTTCATAAAAACTAAAGCTTGCGTTGCTATAGCCCAAAGTAAAGAACTTCCACTAATTTGACATAGATTTTTAGACACAGGCATAAAACATTTGATTATCCTTGTGAGAGAGGAAACCAGATACTGAACCTCAGAAGTGTACACTCACCCTAACCTCTCCTACCTCCAATCAGGCACAGGATGCCGAAGCATTATGCATCCCTACACATGAATAGTGATTTACAGTTTTGAAAGGTTAAATCTGTAGTTTGACAACTAACAACTCGTGCGCTAGGCAGGGGAACATAAATGAGAAAAAAAATGAGAAAAAGAAAAATCAGATGTGTTTAGGAAAGAAAACACACTTTAAGGCCATGTTTCAGACTATGCTTAATCAATATCACCCACATTTTATTTTTTATGCTTTTTAATTTTATTTTATATTCCCCATACAATTGCAACCCCCTTATGTTGACCCTGATCCCTCCTTTCCCCGCCCCCGCATAGTGTGTCTGGTTCCTAGTTGCTTGTTGATTTTGATTTCTACTTTATTATAATTAGTCTTTTTCCTGGTCCCTTATTTAGGTTTTCTAGATTCCTGCTATGAGTGAGACCCTCCGGTATTTTTCTTTTTCTTTCTGGCTTATTTCGCTGAGCATGATCCCTTCCAGCGCCATCCATGTTGCTGCAAATTGCATGTGTTTATCTTTTTTGATTGCTGAGTAATATTCCATTGTCTCTATGTACCCCATCTTCTTGATCCAGTCATCTACTTTTGGGCATTTGGGTTGTTTCCAAAGCTGAGCTATTGTAAACAGAACAGCACCCACATTTTACATGAAGATGCAAATGACAACATAAGTTAAAACAGGATCAGCCGCAGAGAGAAAACCCAAAGTCCAAACACACAGAACTCAGCAGCACCAAAAGTCAGACCCTTCCCTCCCCTCGGGGCGCGGGGGGACTCTGTGAACCCCAACGTGCCCCGCAAGACACAAGGGGGGTGCGCACTGGGCACCCCGATCGACGGAAAGTGGAGGTCTAGGGCTGTTCCCAGAGGGTTTCTCAACACCTGCCCAAGCACAGGACGCGGGACTCGGGGTTCGGGGGGCCCACCTGGACCAGCCGGCGCAGCAGCCCCAGCGCCTCCCGCTGCAGGGGCGCGGCGGGGAAGGTGAACCAGCGCAGCAGGCGCAGCAGCAGCGGCCTCTCCCGGCCGAGCGCCGCGCCGCACACCAGGCCGTGGTCCTCCTTGCAGAGGATGCTCCGGAGCGCGCGCTCGCGGATCTCCGCCAGCGGGTGGCCTGTGGGGGGACAGCGCGTCGGCCCCGACCCGAGAGCCCGCCCGCCCCGCCCCCACCCTCGGGGTCCCCACCCCCCGCCCCCGGCCCCGGGCCGCCGCCAAGCCGGGGGGTCCCGGCGCCGCCCCCGGCAGCCCGGGCCAGCGCGAGCGCTCGCGGGCTGGGCTGGCCTCGGGGCGCGGCGGGCCGGCCCGGGCGTTACCGAGTTTCCTCACGAGCCCCGGCGGGACCATCGCGCCCGCCCGCGCCGCGGCCGGCGGAAAATTAAACCGCCGCGCCACAGCGTCCGCTCGCCATCATTGTCCCCCGGGAAACCCGACCCATGACGGCGCGTTCCGCAGCGAAGGAGCGCCCCACGCCAAGAGGGAGCGGCATTCGGGCTCTGGGCCGCCAGAGAAGCTTACAGTCGCTCTGTCATTGCGACCCACCGTCCCTAGGTATCAGTCCTGGTCGTGAGGACTGGAAGGAACGAAGAGGCAAGGGTAGAAAATGCTCTGGCCGCAGTGCACCTTGGGAGTTGTAGTCTTGGCGCGGCGGTGCTCCCTCGCGAAGTCCGGGCGCGCCACCAGGCCCGCGCGCCAGGAGTTCCGGCGGGGAGCGCGGGCGGCAGCGCGGGCTGCAGAGGCCGCCCCTGGACGGCGTGGCTGGGTTCTGGCGCCGCGCAATGCTGGGCTGCTGGAGTGTCGGCGCTTAGAATGCAGAGTTCTGTTTTACTTTCTTTTGTTTTGTTAGGATTTCCCACCCCTGTTACTAAAGGGCTCGCTCTCCTGCACCCAGGTCCAGTGCAGCCCCCAGAGGGCAGAGGCAGGAGAGGGGCAGCTGAGCTGCAGGGGCTGCAGAGAGAGGCCAGGAGGAGGGGTCCTTGGTGTTTGAATGTTGCCAGGGTGGTTTTTTGTACTGCGATGAAGCCAAATAGAGCGAAAATAAATTCTAAGCAATGGTAAGAATAGCCACAGCAAATTAAATTAGTAAAATGTGTGCATATTAGAGAACATCTTCTCTCACCAGACTGCAGTTTCCCTGGGGAAAGGCTGTCAGGACAAGTCTTCTCGTGCCTGGAGGCCCAAGATTCCATCGACTACAGGTGGCTGGTTGAGGACCTGACTTTGTTTCTTTGCCCCATTTGCAGGGACTTGCTGCCTCTGTGTGTCCCGGGTGTGCAGGGAAAGACAGGAGGGACTTCTGGGCTGGGTCTTGAAGGATAAGTAGGAGTTTGTTTGCCAGGCAAAGAAATGGAGTAAGGAATTCCCTTCCTACATAAGAGTGTCTGCAGAGGTGAGGATTCAAAGTGAGCCTGTCCCAGCCAGGGAAACCGAGCCAAGTTGTTCTGAAAAACAAGGCACGGGTCAGACTAATCACTGAGCTGCACTTCATTCTCATTCTTCAACTGCTTGGTCTGCACAGAAACCACTGGCAGTCAGTCTCAGACTTTATCAGATCATCCACATTCTGTGAAGATATTCATACCCCAAATCACAGAAAATATTCAGTTTCACTCCTGAGACTTTATGTTAATCTCTATGGTGACTTATTCTTAAAGAAATGAAAATGAAATAAAGTATTTCCCCTTGGAAAATATGTGCACGTTTGTTCTTCATAGTTCAGGACATGAATTTTAATGCTCAGGGTTATGATCAGAAGGTCTGTCCTTTGTGAGCATATGCATTCCATACCTTTTATTTCTGTTACTTGACTAACTTAAAGTATCTGGCTCCAAGCCATATAAGCTAAACAAACTATGGCAGTGGTGTAAAACAGGCATAGATTTATAACAGGCAGAATAATGAATCAGACATTCAAAATATCAATATTCTTATTCTCTATCTCTTGGCTTTGACAGTCTCGGTGTGTTGGTCTTACCCACTTATGTTACAGGTAGGATTCCTCCAAACTGCAGTGGAAGAGAAGATTATGGCCCAAACTTCCATTTTTCCAAGTCAAGACCCTAGAAGAAAAAAAGAAAACTTCCCTTTCAACACCTGGATGTAAAGTCCCTGTTAAGATTCCCATTCGCACTGTCATTGATCTGAGGGTATTAGTTCACATTCCCGATCAGCTCAGCAGGGCCGGATGTTATAGCAGAGTTACAAGGACTGGGCAGAAGACTTATACAAAGGAAAGGGGTGCTATGAACAAAAAACTAGGTAGGGGAAAACCTTAGGTAGAGAGGAAAAAACCGGATGTCTCCAGACCCTCTAAGCCTCAGTTTTCCCAAGTAGAAATTAATACTAATGGTTCTACCATTTGGGAAACAAAGAGATAATTTCAGGAAAACACATATCCCAGGACTGAGCATTAACAGGTGACTACTGCAAATAATAACTGCCCTAGCAGCTACCAAATTTGGGGATACCCCCTTGCTATAGACTGAATGTTTGTACCCCCAATTCATATGTTGAAACCCGGTCCCCAGGGCAAGGGTATTTAGAGGTGGGGCCTGCAGGAGGCACCTTGGTCATGAGGGTGGAGGCTTCACAAAGGGGATGAGGACCCTCCTATAAAGAATCAAGAGAGTTCTCCTACCTCTTCTGCCCTGTGAGAACACAGGGACCAGACCATCACTGAGGAGAAAGGACAGCTTCTCCCAAACACTGAGCCTGCCAGCACGTTGCTCTTGTCTTTCCAGCTCCAGACTGTGAGAAATAAATTTGTCTGTAGACCACCCAGTGCGTGGTATTTTGCTTTAGCAATCCAAGCAGACCAAGACGCTCCTCTTTCTAAGAATTAGATGCAATGTTACACCACATCCAAGTACCCCCTGCAAGTATAAACACCAGGTTGGCTCCCACTTCCTCAGAGGGACCCTGAACCCCAGAAATGGCCCTGCTGCTTGGTGACCCAGGCTTCCCATGAATGTGCTCACAGCTTATAACCATCCTGTAGCCATATTCAGGCAAAATTTCCAGAAAAAAAAAAGTGCTCTGACCCCTTTTTTTTTTTCTCATTTTTCAAAGCAAGGAAATTATTGGCCCAAGGGGGAAATCCTTTTACAACCTACTTTGACATTAATTGGGATACTAATTTATTTATGAAGACAAGGTATAAAAAGAACAATCAAGCAGAACTCCTAATCAAAAGGGGTTCAAACCAGTAGATGGGAGGGTTATTCACGGTCCCCTGAGGCAGGCAGGACTTTTCTGTGTCTTCCAGGAATGTCACCTGGACCCCAGCGTGACTTACTTAAGAATAAAGATCATGATTTATTAATAATGCTGATCTTTAAGGAGGAAAAATTGTTGCAGCCAGAGGTTTCATTCCCAATTATGAATTTGTCCTAATCACGCCTCACAGTTTTTATCCCACAAATTTACATAATATTTAATCTGTAAGGGGATTGTCAAATTCTCATTTATCCTCCCAAAACCAAAATAGAAAGTTAATAAATATTTTATGCCACTTTAAGTAGAAGGATTGAAAGGAGGAATATTCATGTTCATTGCCAGTGGCAGAAGGACCTGCATTTGAACCCTGCTTTCTTTGCACACTTCAATAAATAGTCATCTTAGTTGTAGATGTGGAAAAGTAGACAAAAATGTCTGCTATCACCATTTATGTTCAACATTGTAACAGAAATTTTATTCAGAGTAATTAGGCAAGAAAAAGAGGGAAGAGTCATCCATATAGGAACGGAAAAGTAACTCTGTTTCTGATTGCAGTTCACATGACCTTACATTCAGAAAATCCTAAGAATCCACAAAAAAACTGTTAGCAAGGTTACAAAATCAATTCTATTTCTATACATAGCAATAAACAATCCAAAAATTAAATGATATTAGGTTTTTAAACTTTCATTTACAATAGCATTAAAAAATTAAATACTTAGGAATAAGCTTAACACAACGAATGCAAAACTTCTACGCTGTAATCTACAAAACAGAATTGAAAGAAACTAAATAAGGGCCTCCTGGTGGCTTAAGGGATTAAGCACAGCACTATGAAGCTATCCGCCTCTGCAGCATGAGTTTGGTCCCCAGCAGGCCAGGGAGCTACCCACATGGCGCAGCAGACCTCTCCTGTCTCCCCGCTGCTCCCCTTGGCAGTGTATTTCAGTAGATCCACCTGTTCTGCTCCCCCATTCTGTCTCTGTTCAATCCTCTCACCCCCCACACCTCTACCCTGTACCCCAGTTCTTGTGTGCATAAATAAATAAATCTTAAAAAAAAAAAAAAGAAACTAAATAAGACCTAGAAAATCTTGAATTAGAAGATTTTTATTGTTGAATTGGCAATACTTCCCAAATTGTACGACCTACTCAAAGCAATCACTAATGAATACTCAGCTGCTTTCCTGGTAGAAATTAACAAACATCCATATGAAAATATTTAAAATGGGTATTACTGGCTTATATTAATATGGAAACCAAGGGAATCAAACCAGTGAAAATAATCTTTAAAAGGGACAAAATTGAAGAACTTACACTTCCCAGTTTCAAAACTTACTACAAAGTTACAGTATTTAAGAATGTGGGTTACTGACATAAGACAGATATATAGAAAAGAGCTCTAGACTTGAAAGTCCAGAAATAATCACTCACATTTATGGTTAATTGATGACCAACTGATTGATGTGTGTTTTTAATAAAATATTTAAATCATTAAAATATTAAATTGTAAGCTGGCAATTGTGTTCAAAGTCTAATGATATTTAGAAACAGCTTCTCAGTTTGATTTCTGGAATCTTTCTCTCATCTGGAAATAAACATAGATGTGCAAAAAGATTTACCTTCAAGTATATTCATTGTGACATTGAGTGTCAGATATTAATGCATAGTAAAAAATAAAAATAAATGACTACCAGCCAATGTGCCAAGACAATTCAGTGAGGAAAGAATAGTCTTTTCAACAAATGGGACAGATAGATGTATACATGCACTAGCATGAATGTAGACCCCCACCTCACAACATATATAACTTTAACTCATAATGGATCAAAAACTTATGTTTTTAATCTAAGAGCTAAAACTATAAAATTCTCAGAAGAGAGAAATCTTCATGAGTGTGAATTAGGCGATGGTTTCATAGACTTGACTTTAAAAACAGAAGCAAAACAAAAATTTGTCAAAAACAAAAGTAAAAACCTCTGTGCTCCTCAGGATCCTACAGAGACAGTAAGAAGACAACCTGAGAATGGGAGAAAATATTTGCAAATCATTTATCTGTTTGTGATCATCTGTTACAACAGCACACTGATAACAGATACAGTGGACCTTCTGTTAGCTGACTAAAGTTCTTGTGGATCTAGATATTGACCCATCTTCTGTTTTGCATATGGAAAATACCTTATCTCCTAACATTCCATTGTGTCTTTCATTCATCTAGAAGTCTTGGTTTTTCTCTTTAAGGACTCTTTGTAGGGGGTCTTATTGAAAACACCTTCTTCACCCTGAGTTTCGAAGACATTTCCCTTACCTTCTATCTGTGCTGTCTTGATCTTTTCTATGCAGGCTTCTAATTCACCAAGACGGGGTTTATCTTTTGTGTGGTGTGAACCACTAGTGGTTAGGACATGGGCTCAAAAGCTTTACTGGAAACCAGATGATTTGTGGCTTATAGAGACAGAAGTTTTCGTTTCTGTCACTGAAGTTCCAGACATCACAGGCAGCAAAGAGGCACACAGCCTCGACCTATCCTTTCCACCTCTGTGTCCGAGGGGTTGTTCTAGCGCATGTTTACCTCAAAGGACAAGGACTGTTGTCATCCTCACTTGCTTTCACATAAACGTGGCCAAAGATATAAACCAACATTATATGCTACTTAGGATTTGTCCCAAAAGTTTTGGCCTGTCATGTGTTTTGCCATTTATTTTGAGTATTTTATAACTTTCTAGGGGATTCCTACTAACAATGGAAAGATTTGGCAGTTTCTCCTATTTTTTTATTACATTGCCTGACATGTAGCAAGATTCTGTGAAATTTTTATCTTTTGGTTTCAACACTGTGTCATGGTATAATTTTTTGGGGTACATTTCTTTAATAATAGAAATCCAAATATTAATTCAAATATAACCCTGTGAAATGGTGTCAATGAAAATAGTTTAGGAAAACTGATAAATGCATAGAATCTTCTAAGTGTGGCTGTGTCAGTCAGTAGGAGGCTAGGTGGTGACAATCATTTCTAAGTAACAGTAGACAAGTCTCTTTTGATGCTTGTTTTTAAGATTCATTTTAATTTCAGCAGCATAAATACAATAATAGTAACAGTTCCATTTTTTTCACATGAGAAAGGACTTGAACAGACATTTCTCCAAAGAAGAAATACAACTGGGCCTCCCCTGGTGGCGCAGGTGGTTGAGGGCAGTGCTGTGAATCTGTCTGCAGCCTCTGCAGCGCCGGTTTGATCCCGGCCGGCCTGCGAGGGTCCCACATGGCGTGCAGACCTCTCCTGTCTCACCCGCTGCTCCCCTCAGCAGTGTATTTCGTCAGTCTGCCTGTTCTGTTCCCCACTCTGGCTCTGGTGAATCCTCTCACCCTCCTGCACTTCTGACTGTACCCCAGTGCTTGTATAAGTAGATAAATAAATCTTTAAAAAAAAAAAAGAAATACAACTGACAAATAAGCTCATGAAAAGATGTTCCATATTGCTAATCATGAGGGAAATTCAGAATAAAATCACAATGAGATACAATCTCATACCTGTTAGGATGGCTACTACTGAAAAAAACAGAAAATAACAAATGTTGAAAAAGCTGTGAAGAAACTAGAATGTTTGTGCTCTTTTGTGGGGACTGTAAAATGGAATAGCTGCTGCGGAAAACAGTGTGGCAGTTTCACAAAAAAACAAACTTTGAGGGCCTCCCCGTTGGCGCAGCGGTTGAGCGCTGGGTTGCAAAGCTGCCCGCAGCCTCTGCAGCGCCTGTTCGATCCCCCCCGCGGCGAGGGTCCCGCAGGCGCGCAGACCTCTCCTGCAGCCCGCTGCTCCCCTCAGCAGTGTACTTCGGTCCTTCTGCCTGTTCTGTTCCCCGCTCTGGCTCTGGTGAATCCTCTCACCCTCCCGCGCTTCTGACTGTACCCAGTGCTTGTATAAATAAATAAATAAATAAATAAATCTTTAAAAAAAAATTAAACTTTGAATTAACATAGGATGCAGCAATTCCACTTTGGGGTACACCCAAAGGAGTTGAAAGTAGTGGCTCAAACAGATATTTGTACCTAACTGTTCAGAGGAGCAGAATTCACAATAACCAACTTGCAGAAACAAGATGAGATACCTCTCGTCAGAGGAATGGATAGACATAATGTGGTTCATATATACCATGATATATCCACTGAAGTACTATTCAGTCTTTAAAAAGGAATAAAATTCTGATCCCCGCTGCAATGTGGATGATCCAACGTGGATGAGGACATTGTGATAAATAAAATAAGTCTGACACGTAACATCACTTTATGATTGCACTTCTACAAGGTGGCCAAATTTACAGGACAGAAAGTAGGGGTTGGTTGCCGGGCGCCGGGGATAGGGAGGTGGGGAGTTACTGTTTAGAGGGAAAATGAAAAGGCTCTGGAAATGGATAATGAGGATGGTTGCACAAGGATGTGAAGATACTTCTGCTACTAAGCTGTGCACTTAAACGTGGGTAAGGTAGTAAACTTTGTGTTATGTATATTTTACCACAGTTAAAAAAATAATTTAAGAGGGAGAGAGAAATGTCACAAGAGAAAAGAAACAGCTGGAGATGGGGTCCTGTAACGTCTCCTGACAGTTACACTGTGCAGTCACCTATTGGGAAAGCAAACATGTGACAAAGTCACACAGAAGTGAAGCACGAGGGATACACTCGTGCCAAGGTCATTCAGCTCAGCCCAAGAACCTGCATGGGGAAAGAGGAGTCACAGAATGTGTGACATCAAATGAAATCAGAGACTGTGATTATGGTTTTGCTTGCTTGCTTGTTATTTTTGTTTGTTTTTTTCTTTTTTAAAAGATGTATTTATTTATGCATACAAGAGCTGGGGTGTAGACCAGAGGTGCGGGGGTGAGAGGATTCACCAGAGACAGAGCAGGAAACAGGACAGGCAGATCCACTGAAACACACTGCTGAGGGGAACAGGGGGAGACAGGAGAGGTCTGCTGTGCAATTTGAGTTGCTCCTGGCCTGTGTAACCCTAACTCATGCTGTAGTGGCTGGTGGTAGCTTGATCGCGCTGTCTTTGACCCCTGCACCACCAAGGGTTGTTATTTTAACCTCAAGGCCATGGACCTTCAGAAAGTCACTCAACACCCTGCTTGTGTATTGCCTTTTGTTCCATTTGCATGTGTGCACTATTTGAAGGAGAAATTCTCTGCTTTCATCAGATTTCCAGAGCATTCTACCTCCTGCAGAAAATAAACAGATCTAGTTCACTCTTATCTTTTTCTGATGTGGAAACTGAGATTTGAAGAAACGTGTCTTCAAGCCCCAGATCACAGCGTTAGTTATAGTAGATTCTGCTTCTCCTCTTCACTGAGGCATGTAGGTTTCAGGTGACTTCCCCAGGGGGAGTATTTCCTTTTTTAAGAGAGCTTTGCTGGAACTAGCTGTCCTGAGAACAAAGGAACCTGACTCTGCTGGCCTGTCTTTGCTGATTCCAAAGGGAGTGCTTTAGTGAGGGAGGGAGGGACGACCAGAATAGAAGCAGAGGAAGGGGACAGTATTTGCTGACAGCGATGGGGAGGAGGAGGGGCCCACTGTAACTTTTTGGATGTCCTTGAACCCAAATGACTCCCCTGAGAGGGCAGCAGGAACCAGAACCATTGTCCTCAGATCACAGCGAATCTAGACGCTGGGCTGGGCACAGCTTGACCCAGCTTCCAAGAGGGAGGATGGAGAGCAAGCCACAGCAGGTCATTCCCAGAACAAAAAAGAAGGAAGAAATTTGGGCTTAGCACAAAGACCAAACAGGCAGTCTGATAAAGCATCCAGCCAGCCGAAGCAATGTAAACCCTCTCCTTGGCAAGAACTAGCTCTGTTTCAGTAATAAGAGCCTTTCTCAGAAAACAGGTGCTCTGCAGACAACTGGGTTTAATGAGCACACATCAGTGGGTTGAGCTGAAAACCTCACAATCCCAAAGAACAGAAGAGTTCGATCCAGCAGTGAGGGGCTGTAGAGGCTCAGCATAGGAAGGAACTCTGACTCAAAACTGTGCACTCTTCCAGTAAGTCTCAAAAATGCTGGGCCAAGTGACACAATGCTCAAAACAAGTGTTAGTTACAGTAGATTAGAATTGTCAACTAATTAAATCGAGGGGCTTATTCTTTCCAGCATGAGTCAGTAGTTAGCAGCAAGGAGTCTGTGCTAATTAGCTAGGAAGCTAAGGCATTCCTGGGCCAGGAGGGAGCCCAGCATACGCTCCAGCTTCCGCCAGTGCACAGGAAGTCATCTTACCCCTCCAGTTCTTCTCGGCTGGCAAACAATCAAATAGGCACCAGCCAAGAAAAAGTTTAGCAATAACATGTATACCTCCTGTACACACGTGGCTTCAGATACCACCTTACATAGTTTAGCCAAGACAAAGGGGGTTGGGAGCAAGAAAGGGTAAGTCAGTTAGGGGTGGAAATGTGGTTTATGAAGCCCCAGCACCCATGTCTGCGAGGCCACCAGAGAAGATGGCTTGGCATCGCGGGACTTAGGAACTAGCAAAAACATGTCCAATGTCTTGAGATAATCTGAATATGCTGTTGCTAAAACACAGGTGCCACTTCCTCCCTGACATCAGAGCTAATTGTGGACTGAAGCCAAGAGGGTCAGTCTTTATTTCTAGGTGTGATAAGCTGGTATTATAGTCTAGGAGAAGACTAATAGCTGATCACAAAAGGAGGAACATGTCTTTCTTCTCTTGAATGGAGAAATTATCCTGCATTATCAGCTAATGGTCAATATTTTATTCCCCCAATGTTTAATTTAAAACCCATATTTCTTTCAGGCTTTCAGAAAGGTTTATTCAATGCTTCCTGCTAGGATATAATAAGATATTTCTAAGCATTAAAACTCTAGTAACTCTGCCCCCCATTTTCTGCAAATCTATAAAGGGTCATTCTCAATTGCCCTGTGAATTTTTATCTTGATCCCATGGGGTATAAATTGGGCTTTAAATTCTTTCCTCAATCCCATCCTCCTACTAAAATACTTCAACTATGATTCAAAATGCACTCCAGTCAAGGTATATTATTAGACTGATTATGTTTAGTTATTTCTGAAGAGCAAAGCTCTGTTTAACTACCAAGGGAATTACGTCAATATCATTAATCACAGATATACAGCTTGAATTGTTTTTGAAAATCACTAGAAATTCAAGACTATATTGAAGTTTTAATAATTAATATGATATATGCAATGTTAATGAGGCCTGGTACACTCTGCCTAACTTGTCATAACACAGTCTGGGTATAGAAAATCACACATCGTACTATTTAAATGAGAGCACAGAATTAGGAGAAAACTCACTACTTGTTGAGCTAGCATCTTCTCTGTTTTAGCTTTAAACAGGCTTGCATCATATTATTGAAGGTAAAATAAAACTAAACATAGAACCAGGCACAGTGAGCCATTAACTGCATAGTCTACTTATTATAAAATGTTGTCAAACTAATACTAGTGATATCAGAAACCATATTCTCCCTATACTTAAACATATCTGTTCACTAAAATAATAGTGATTAAAAACCTCTGGGGTAACAGGATGTGCAAATATTGCTTAAATAGCAAAAGGTACTGTTTTTATAAGAATATAGTTTTAATGACAATAAAGATAGTTTATTTGTGAAAATATTTTTTGAAAGATACATGCTAATGTTAAATATTTTATATCTTTATTTAAATTCATAACTTAGATATTAACGTTGTATGCTAAATACATATATTTAAAGATTTATTTATTTATACAAGCACTGGGTACAGTCAGAAGCGCGGGAGGGTGAGAGAATTCACCAGAGCCAGAGCAGGCAGCCAGACAGAGGACACTACTGAGAGGAGCAGCAGGCGCAGCAGGAGAGGTCTGCGCACCATGTGGGACCCTCACCCGGTGGCCAGGGATCGAACTGGTGCTGCAGAGGCTGGGGGAAGCTTTGCAACCCAGCGCTCAACCGCTGCACCACTGGGGAGGCCCTAAAGTAATAGTCATTTTATCCCATGTATCCATTCAAACTATCCTTAGGAGAAGATACAAAAACAAGTTATTGCCTCTGCCCTGATGGAATTAGAATTCAATAAAATTTAGGATGTTTAGCTCAATTGCTCAGGAGCATTCTTTTTTTAATGCATTCCTGCTTTTGCTTTATTATTGGTTTGAGAAAGGCGCTGATTTCAAAATGAGATGTAATATTTGCAAATCTTGCCATAACTCGTTTGATTTAGTCTCTGCATCCTGTGAGCAGGTGCCCATAACATACTATGATAACTTATCTGTTTACACAACATGCACAGCCACTGTCAGTAGAATACACTCTGGGTTCTAGAGGAGGTAAAGTGCTCTTCCAGATAAATGAAACCAAACAAAAATGTCTCAGTCAGTTTGTAGCATTGATTGAGTGCAGCAGATGGCGTTCACCAGGCTGCTGGTTCACAACCTCAGGAGTCCCTGGGTGACATTTCAAACTGATCCCTGTAGACAGAGGTTGAGGAGGCCCAGACAGGCAGACTCCCCCAGACTGCAGCTGAGCGGGGGCGTTAGGGAGAAGGGAACCGGCTTGCTGGGCTTGTCTCAGGCAACCCAAGATGAGTCCATCTCCACCCCCAGCAGAACCTTAAGGTGCCATCAAGGATGCACCCATATGGCCTCAGCACTTTGCTATCTCAAGGCTTCGTCCTTGGAGTGGCGCCTCTCGCATGTGAATGGTGCTTGGGAGATACGTGGTAACAGCAGGAGCCAGGAAAGGAGCCTCCAGTTGCCCAGGCCCATCAGGGGCCATGTCCTCTGTTCCAGGACATGCTCTACTTGGTGACACGCCTGTGCTGCAGGAGGGAAAACAAGCTTTCTTCTGCTTGGATCTAGTCACACTAATTACTCTGGTTGTTGGGGTTGCCACATCTAGGAATTTTTAAGAACTTGCTATTGCCAGTGGCATCAATTAAATGTAATCCTGTTAGGTTACTGTCCGTCTTTTAAAAAAAAAAGATTTATTTATTTATGCATACAAGAGCTGGGGCACAGGCCAGAGATGAGGGGGGTGAGAGGATCCACCAGAGACAGAGTGGGGAACAGAACAGGCAGACTGACTGAAATACACTGCAGAGGGGAGTAGCAGGCTAGACAAGAGAGGTCTGCTGCACCGTGTGGGTTGCTCCCTGATGGGCCGGGGATCGAACTCGTGCTGCAGAGGCTGCAGACAACTTCATAGTGCTGTGCGTAACCCCTTGCGCCACCAGGGAAACCCAACTATCCATCTTTTGGTCATGGGTTCATTTTTATTCCACTGCACCTCTGAGACAGAGGCACCTTCTGCCCCGCCCCAACCCCAGCAGACATTGTTTCTTCTACCACTTCGGGAGTTGGTACCAAAGTTACTTCCCACCCATGGTGGGTTGAGAAATGGCAAAAAATGGATTGGGGGCTAGCAAGGTTGGTACAGACTGCCAGAGACCCTAAGAGATTTGAAGAGTTTGCAAGTTTAGAGTGAAAGACCTTTGGAAATTACCTAATCCAATGTCTTCTCTGTTTTGCAAGAAAACCTAAGATCCAGCAAGAAGTAACTCCTCAAGTCCCAGGTAGTGGCAGAGCTGGAACTAAAACCAGGTGCCTGGTTTTAGGCATGTGGATGAAGAACCACTAATGTTAGTGCACCTTTGCACAGCGTGTCAGAAGAGCAGGTGTGTGCTCACTTGTTTTCACTCATTTAGCACTTCCCTCCTCCTGTATTGGTGCTGGTTTTCCCCCATGAATGACATGAAGGGGGGCCACTCTCTCCTCCTCGATTCCCACCCCATCGTGTACCATGCCTATCGCTATCCTTGTCATGAAAGTCCATGTAGGAACAGAGGCAAAGATCAATGTCCATGATGGAAGAGGAATGAGACCATGTCATGGCTGTTAACTACCTGTCCTTGACTTTGACTAACCTACAGATGGGCCCAGACGTGGTGTGTTACAAGATTCTAAAGCAATTTTTATGCCCTCACCAGAGAACATAAGGGCCAGACACCACAATTTGGAAGTATGGTATGAGGGTCCCCAAAGTTCTCAAGTTATCTTCCCTGCCAATCATCCACAGATTTGGAAAAGAAACACTTAATCCCATTTAAATCAGGTGGGTTTGAGAAGGAAGTGTAGTCAGAGGAAGGAAACCAAATTGCAAAATCTCCCATCCCTAAAAAATAAAAAAAGTACATGAAAAATTAGTTAAAATAAAAAGGTAACACGTAGCAGTAATAACCCAAAAGAGCTTAGCATCATGGGGAAAAGTAGGAGTATGGTTAACGAGCAAACCCTGGCAAAACTCAGTCATCCAGAGTCAGAGGAAACCTCGTGAATATATCTCACTTACAGAAAAATATAGTTTTTTATCAGTTTGGGGATCTCTAGAGGGTTACCTTCTACTGGAGCAGAAAGGATTCACTTAGGACTCAAAGTAAATGCATCTAACCACAATAAGAATTTATTAGGGGAATCCACATTATGAAAATACAGAAATCAACTCGATTGGCAGTGAAAGGGGAGGCAGGGATATGAACCTTTGAGCAAGGCTTGGGAGACTGGTCTGGAGGGGGCAGGTGGGACTGGTCTGGAGCGTCCTGGCTACCTTCCTCCCATGGGGCCAGGAGGGTAGAAGTTACCACTTTGCAGAGTGAGAGTCCTGGGAGGGTTTTGCACAAACCCGGGGGGCTGCAGGACCTCGGCTTGGCGTCCATGGGTGTCTGACATTGGCTTGAGGTGGGTGCTGACCTCATGCGTGTCTTCGCAGGCTGCTTCTCAGGCCACCCAGGAGTTTGATTGCTGCAGGAGCTCTGCACAACCGGTTAGCTGTATTTGTCTTTCCTCTATTATTGTTTTCATAAGCAAATAATTGTTTTTTAATTGATCACTAATTGCTCTCTTTTGCCCCCACCCAACCATCAGGGTCATCCCAATGTCAGTACATACCAGGAATGCATCCCGACATGACTTTATTTATTTATTTATATTTTATATCATTGTTCATTTTTAAACAATGTTTGCCTTCCCCCCCTCAGGTGTAGTCCCCATAGAATTTCCCCCACCAAGGCACCAGTGCACCATCACCACAGTCCCCCTGTCTGTTTTTGTTTAGTACTGTTATTATTTTTTTACACTGATGTCTTATTGGGTTCCCCGATATTCCTGCTATGAGTGAAACCATCCGGTATTTTTCTTTTTCCTTCTGGCTTATTTCACTGAGCATCATTCCTTCCAGCTCCATCCATGTTGCTGTGAATGGCATGAGTTTATCTTTTTTTTTTTTTTTTTTTTTTTTTTTTATAATTGCCAGTTATGCAGCTAGTGATGCTATTTACTTAAGATTTTCTCTTTTTTTTTTTTTTTTTTTTTTTTTTAAATATTAAATTTTATTTTTATATTCCCCCATACAATTGCAAACGCCCCATTCTGACCCCAATCCTTCCCCTCCCGCCCCCCCACCCCCAAAAAGTGTCTCTGGTTCATAGTTTTTTGTTGATTTTGATTTTCACTTTCTTATATTAATTTTCCTGGTCCCTTATTTAAGTTTTCTAGATTCCTGCTATGAGTGAGACCATCCGGTATTTTTCTTTTTCTTTTTGGCTTATTTCGCTGAGCATGATCCCTTCCAGTGCCATCCATGTTGCTGCAAATTGCATGTGTTTATCTTTTTTGAATGCTGAGTAATATTCCATGGTATATATGTACCACATCTTCTTGATCCAGTCATCTATTTTTGGGCATTTGGGTTGTTTCCAAAGCTTAGCTATTGTAAACAGTGCTGCTATAAACATAGGAGTGCAGGTGCTCTTTGGAATTGATGTTTCTGTGTCCTTTGGGTAAATACCTAGGAGTGGAATTGCTGGATCATATGGAAGCTCTATGTTAGTAGGTCCAGAAATCTCCACACAGCTCTCCATAGTGGTTGGACCAGTTTGCACTCCCACCAACAGTGCACAAGAGTTCCTTTTTCTCCACATCCTCGCCAACATTTGTTGTTGCTAGTTTTTTTAATATGTGCCATTCTCACTGGTGTGAGATGGTATCTCATGGTAGTTTTGATTTGCATTTCCCTGATTACAAGTGATGTTGAACATTTTTTCATATGTCTGTTGGCCATTTTCATTTCCTCTTCAGAGAAGTTTCTTTTTAGCTCTTCTGCCCATTTTTTGACTGGATTATTTTCTTTGTTGTTGCTGAGTCTCATCAGCTCTTTGCAGATTTTTGTGATCAGTCCTTTATCATTAGTGTTGGGTGCAAAAATGTTCTCCCAGTTAGTGGGGTTCTCTTTGTTTTTGTTATTGTCTCTTTTGCTGTGCAGAAGCTCTTTAATTTGATGTAGTCCCAGCTGTTTATCTTTCTCTTCACTATCACTGCTTTGGGTGATGTGTCTGTAAAGATGTCTTTGATGTGCAAATCCCGTAGTGTTTCGCCTATATTTCCTTCTATGTATTTTATGGTTTCAGGTCTTATGTCTAGTTCTTTAATCCATTTTGAGTTGATTTTTGTGTATGGTGTGAGGTAGTGGTCAAGCTTCATTCTTTTGCATGTAGCGACCCAGTTTTCCCAGCACCATTTATTGAACAAACTTTCTTTGCTCCAATGCATAGTCTTTGCTCCTTTGTCAAAGATTAGTTGACCATAAATCTGTGGGTTTATTTCTGGATTTTCTATTCGATTCCATTGGTCTGTATGTCTGTTCTTGTTCCAATACCATGCAGTTTTGATGATTATGGCTTTGTAGTATAGTTTGAAGTCTGGGAGTGTGATGCCTCCATTTCCTTCTTTTTTTTTCAGTAGAGCTTTGGCTATTCGGGGTTTTTGGTGATTCCATATGAATTTCATCAATAATTGTTCTATTTCTTTGAAGAATGCCATTGAGATTTTGATTGGAATAGCATTGAATCTGTATATTGCTTTTGGTAGGATGGCCATTTTAATAATGTTTATTCTTCCAATCCATGAGCAGGGGATGTCTTTCCATTTCTTTGTGTCTTCTTCTATTTCTTTTAACAGTGTTTTATAGTTTTCTTTGTATAGGTCCTTTACCTCTTTTGTTAGATTTATTCCCAAATATTTGATTTTTTTTGTTTCGATAATAAAAGGGTGGTTTTTTGATTTCTTCTTCTTCAGATTTATTGTTTGTGTATAGGAAGGCTACTGACTTTTGCGTGTTGATTTTGTATCCTGCCACTTTACTGAATTGATTGATGAGTTGAATTAGTTTTTCTGTGGAGATTTTGGGGTTCTCTATGTATATTATCATATCATCTGCAAATAGTGATAGTTTGACTTCTTCTTTTCCTATTTGGATTCCTTGGATGTCTTTCTCTTGTCTTATTGCTCTGGCTAGGACTTCCAGTATTATATTGAAAAGCAGTGGTGAGAGTGGACATCCTTGTCTTGTTCCAGATCTTAATGGAATTGCTTTCAGCTTCTCACCATTGAGAATGATACTGGCTGTTGGCTTGTCATAGATGGCCTTTATGATGTTGAGGTATGTTCCTTGTATCCCAAGAATTTCAAGGGCTTTTATCATGAATGGGTGTTGCACTTTGTCGAAAGCTTTCTCAGCATCTATTGATATTATCATATGGTTTTTATATTTCTTTTTGTTGATGTGTTGGATAACGTTGATTGATTTTCGGATGTTAAACCATCCTTGTGCCCCTGGAATGAATCCAACTTGGTCGTGGTGAATTATCTTATGGATACATTGTTGGATTCTGATAGCTAAAATTTTATTGAGGATTTTTGCATCAGTGTTCATTAGGGAGATTGGCCTATAGTTTTCCTTTTTTGTGTTGTCCTTATTCGGTTTTGGTATTAGTGTAATATTGGCTTCATAGAACGTGTTTGGTATTGTCCCTTCCTTCTCAATTTTTTGGAAGAGTTTGTGAAGGATAGGCACTAATTCGTCTCTGAATGTTTGGTAGAATTCATTTGTAAATCCATCAGGTCCTGGGCTTTTGTTTTTGGGGAGGTTTTTAATTACCATTTCAATTTCGCTGCTTGTAATTGGTCTGTTTAGGTGTTCTATTTCTTCTTTATCTAGCTTTGGGTGATTGTAGAGTTGTAGGAATTTGTCCATCTCCTCTAGATTGTTGAACTTGTTTCCATATAACTGTTCATAGTAGTTACTGATTATTCTTTTGATTTCTGCTGTGTCCGTTGTGATTTCTCCTCTTTCATTTATGATTCTGTGTATTTGTGCTTTCTCCCTTTTTTCCTTTGTGAGCCTGGCTAGGGGTTTGTCTATTTTATTTATTTTTTCAAAGAACCAGCTCTTGGTTTCATTGATCTTTTGGATTGTTTTTTTAGTTTCAATTTCATTTATTTCTGCTTTGGTTTTTATTATTTCTTTTCTTCTACTGGTTCTGGGGTTTTTTTGTTGTTCTTTTTCTAGATCTTTGAGCTTCGAGATTAGGTTGTTTCTTTGAGTTCTTTCTTGTTTTTTGATGTGAGCTTCTATTGCTATATATTTTCCTCTTATTACTGCTTTTGCTGCATCCCATACATTTAGGATATTGGTGTCCTCCTTGTCATTCAATTCAAAGAATTTTTTAATTTCTTCTTTTGAGTTTATCTTTTTTGGTGGCTGGATAGTATTCCATTGTGTGTATGGACCACATCTTCTTGATCCAGTCATCTGGGGGCATGTGGGTTGTTTCTTGTCCGTGCCTTTGTTTGAAGACTGTTGGTAAGAATTCTTAAATGGAGGAGGACAAGCTGCTGCAGATTGGGGGTGGTGTGAATCCTGGGGCACCCTCCGTGTGCAGAGAACAGCTGCCTGTTGGCTCTGCTTAGGGAAACAATTGGGCAGGATATTTAGCAAATCCTGATAAGAGAGAGTGAAACTCTGAAAGTTCAGTTTGTAAATCTTTCCATTTGGCCTCCTGAAATCACTCAGACTGGTTAGGAAACAAAATTGAATCTGAGATAACAATCTCTTCAAAGGGTGTGTTCAGCAAATGAATGAAGCCCTTTGGTAAGTTTCAATTCCTATCGGAACACTCAGTCATTTTCAACAACCGGTCTTTCATTAAAATAAACAAGAAATTATTCTTTATTCATTATGGCTTTATTTAATTGCTTAAACCACAAGAGCATTATTTCAGTAGTGAGGTTTGACAAAAGGAAAAAATGACAGGGCTGCCTGCATACTTTTAAAAGGTGTGTCTTGCCGGGGTGTGGTGGAGCCCACAGTCCATGTGGAATTAAAAGCTTATTAAAACAAAAGCATGGAGGATTCCTCAATCACAGACAATGGAAAACTCACACGTTGGTGCTGGGCTGGCTCTGAGGTTCCGATTGGAGCCAGAAACAAATGCAAAAAAATAACCTTGCAGAGAGTTTTTAACGTAATTCTTTTTTAAAAGGCCCCTGCTTCACAGTAACATTTCTTTAGAACAATTTGCAGAGTCTTATATTACAAAGCAAAATATTGACCAAGCTTGAAAGAATATAGATTCCAAATACTCCAATTGCATGGCTTGGTGCGAGGACCTGTCATTACCAGAGAGTCTCAACAAATACATTGTTTGCTCACTTGGGCACCAGGAAAGCTTAATGGAACCGGCTTCTAATTGCAAAAGAAACAGCCCTGCTTACCTTTCCTTGCCCAGTATCAAAAGATCCACCTATGACTGAACTGTGCTTAACAAATAAAATACTTGCTGCTTTCTTTCCTTGTTTACTGAAAATAAGTTTACTTGTGTCAAAATTTCATTACAAGGCAGGATAAGACACGTGTCTACAGCATAATAATATTCACTCTCTAACCCTTAGCAAAGAACTTTAAAAAAAGAAAAAGATTATCGCAGGCACTCTAACCGTGTTTTGGGGGGAAATGTGACATTTTGTGAGTAGCAATGGAATGTTTTTTTTAGTGGGTGGAAACAGTAAAATCAGACACTTGGAAACATAATACATACTTTTTTCATTGAATGGAAAAATACTTTTCAAACATATTATAGTTTATCTATAGAAAAATCCAGTGGACGAAAGTGAAATGTATTGCTTGTTTTCAGAATCATCAAAATCAAAAATGTAAGAAACTGTATGAACCACGTAAGTATTAAAAACTATAACATAAATATTTTTTAAGTTATTGTGTTAAGGTGGCCAGATAATTAGCATTTTTTGTTGTTTTTACAAAATTCTGATAGATAGATAGATAGATAAAGAACCAATTCATATTAATGGTTTTCCATTGATATTTTAAGTAAGTGTATTTTAAGTAAGGGGGTGCATTTAAACAGAATTGTTTCTTGAACTTGAAGCAGCAATGCTCAGGTGACTCAAGAGCAACCTTTGCTTCCTGTTCCTAAGATGTTCAGCTCTCTGGCCTGGAGGTGGTAGTTCTGGAGGGAGGGAACCCCCAGCAGGGGACACAATGGTCCCATTGACTGGAAGCTGAGACAGTGGCCCATCCCTTTGGCTTCCTCATGGCTCTGAATCAGCAGGCAAAGAGGGGGCTTGAGGTGTTGGCCAGGGCGATGGACCTGGCGCTAATGAGGATGCTCCTTCCAAACGGAAATTGGAGGCAGGGAGGAAGAGCGTCTGCAAGACAGGAGATGCCTTGGGGCAGCGGTTGCTATTATGTGCCTGGTGACTAAGGTCAACGGAAACCACAACAGCCAATCCAGGCAGGATTAGTAATGACCCGGAGCTTTCAGGAATGAAGGTTTACATTGCTCCACCAAGCACAAAAAGGAATACAGACTGACTGAAGAAGGTTATAAACACCAGCTATTGACCACCTGACCTGGTACAGAAATGAGGGCTGTAATTGTTCTGCGTATTTCCTTAACTTGTTTGCGTATTTATGCATATTAAGAAATACCTTTGTTTTATTCCCTTTCTTATTCTCTTAACATGGAGCAGAAGCTATAGTGACTTTATCTCAATATGTAAGTAACATTAATTACACTATAATATTTCATTTATAGGAAATAGGCAGGAGTTAAACATCACTCTAGGACCTCACTTCCTCTTCCAGGGAAAGGGCTGGTGCATTTGGGTTGTACGCAGGGTAGTTTTGTCAGGTTAGATGAACTACGACTTACACTATCTGCTTTCCCGTTCTTCAGTTGCTGATGACAGATGGTGGGACTTCTCAAGCTTTGTAATCACATGTGCCAATTTCTGTAATAAGTCTCTGGATAGGTAGATGGATGGGTGGCTAGAGGGAGGGGTGAAGGAACACTTAAGTAGGTAGATTGGTGGATGGATGGATGGATGGATGGATGGATGGATGGATGGATGGATGGAAGAAAGGAAGGAAGGAGAAAGAGATCCTATTGGCTCTATTTCTCTGGAGAACCCTGACTAGCAAAGAAGTGGCACCTGAATCTCTGCCGGGTCTCAGTCACTCCCTGCACACAATCTTCAGGTAAGGCAAACCTCCTGATGATCAGTAACTGAATACAAGACTGACCTCCAGAGCACCTCTCTTGTGTTTTCTCCATGGGGTGCAGGCTGCTGTTCCCTGGAACAGGGAACAGGGGTTGATGCTACCAGTGGCTTCCGAGCCTGGCTGTGTGTTAGAATCACCCAGCCAGCTTTTGAAATATACCAATGTTTGCTCCTGGTTTTAGGCAAAAAAAAAAAAAAAAAAAAAAAATGGGAATCTCTGAAGGCAAGGGCCTAGATATCAGCATCTTTAAAGTAATGACCAAAAATAGTTTCACAAGAATAACATATTAACCACCCTCCTCCCCCAGAACTGTGTGATTAAAAGAAGCAATGACTTAGGTGAGAGTCATTATTTATTGCAAGTTTAGTTCTTCTATTTATGTGTGTGTGTGTATGTGTGTGTGTGTGTGTGTGTGTGTGCACGCGCACATGTATAGAAGAACTGGGGTGCAGGCCAGAGGTGCAGGGAGTGAGAGGATTCACCAGACAGAGTAGGGAGCTGAACACGTGGATCTACTGAAATCCACTGCTGAGGGGAGAAGCGGGCAAGACAGGAGATGTCTGCTGCACATGTGGGTAGCTCCCTGGGTAGGGATCAAACTCAGGCCCTAGCAGTGATAATGCTGAGACTTAATCCTTAGGCCACCAGGGAGGCACCCTCCCTTCTACTAGTTAGCCATGCAAACACAGAAAGTCCCTTACACAGCAGAGCAGAGTAATTGAGAATATTGTCCTCTGAGCATGGCAGGTCTGGGTTTGCATCCTGGCTCAGTCTCATAGGAGCTAACCCACATCACTTCAACTTTATAAAACTTAGTCATTAATAATATTATCTACTCACTGCAGTTTCCAAAGGATTATGTGGGATAGTGCATATAAAGTGCTACAGTGCCTGAGTCCATTTTTTAAGTTAGTTTAATTGTTGTTTTTGCTAAGTTAATCTCCCTTGACCTCTTATTGTCACCATGATATGAGAATAATAATAGGAGCTACCTCACAGGGCTGTTCTGAAACTTAAAGGAAATAAAATAGACTCAGCGTCATACCTAGAACATAATAAACACTCAAAATTACATTTGCTATTGTGATTGTTCACAACGCATGAGAAGCAATGAACCAACCCTCTTTTGTCTGCTCTGTTTTGTAATCATCAAACTAGTTCATGTTAGGGTAAAACACTGCTCTTAAATACTAACCATACAAATGGAAACTTGTGTGTATGGGTGTGTATCATAACGAATTTACATAGACAAATATATACGTAATTTGTTCGTTGTATGGACATGGAGATTGGTCATGAGTTGCAATGTGCCAGCACCTTCCCGTGGTGGACTGAATACTACATCTCCCCACACTCCAACCCTCAACCCCGCCCAGATTCACACCCTGATTCCCCAAAACTGTGAATATGTGTCCTCACATGGTAAAAGGAATTTTATGGATGTGGTTAAATTAAGGATCCTGAGAAGAGGTGATTATCCTGGGTTATCCAGGTGAACACAACTGAATCATGAGAATAATGTGGGGGAGAAACAGGACATGGAAGTAATGACAGAGCAAGAGGGTGGAGGGCAGTGAAAAGGGGCCAAGAGCCAAGGAATGCAAGGAAACTGTAAAGGCGGGGCAGGTAAGGAAATGGATTCTCTTCTGCAGTCACCAAAAGGAATCAGCCCTTGCTCACACCTTCAAGTTAGCCCGTGCGACTCATCTGGGAATTCTGACTCCTTCCTGTCAGGTAATTAAATTTGTGTCCTGTTAAGCCACTAAGGTTGTATAGTTCATTACAGCAGTAAATGGAAACTAATATACGTCCCTGGAAGTCAAAAAATGAGATGGAAAACCAAAATGATTACAATGTCATGATCGTTTTCACAAACATATGTTCATGGCTTTTATTTCCTGGCATTTAAATTTTCTTGTACAGACATGAATTGATTTAAAAGATAGTTTTTAATTCTTCTAAGAAAGATGAAGAGTGCAAAATCAACTAAATAAGTGTTGGCCGAAGACTTGTCTATGCCAAATTTTCTGTTATGTGATAAAAAATGGAATCAGCAAAAATAATGGACATTTAGAAATATATGACCAGATTATCTCAATAGCAGACCACTAGATTACCTGGTATTACTGATATAATTATTCAGGATTATTTATAGTTAGTGCTACTATGTTTTACAAAGAGATTTAGCAAGATTTATCTACTTTAAATACAGTAATTACTTTGATAATTATCAAAAACATTTTCAAAGGTATTCATGGTAACAAAGGAAATCTTTGTTGATATTAGACAGTTACGTAGATGTTTTGGCTTTGTATGTAATTGTTTGTATTCAAGGTTTGTATGTATTGTGTATATATTCAGAGTTGCCATATTTAACAAATACAAGCATATCGTTAAATTTGAATTTCAAGTAAATAATGTATATACTTAGTATAAAATATGTCCCAAATATTGTATGCACACCTACCGACAAAACTAATGTTGCTTTCCTGAAATTCAAATGTAAATCACCTCCTGTATTTTATATGACAACCGTAATTATGCAGCTATTGGTAAAACCAGTTGACAAACAAGCAGTTCTTACTTTGTACTTTAGTACATTTGTGAAAATCACATCAGAGAACTGGAAAATAAAGATTGTTTTAATCTTACTAAGCATGCATTCCCACTTTACTGGAGACCACCATCTTATGAGCAGATACCCCTGTGCACTGGTCAATTAAAATGTAAATTGAGGTGATTTTTCCTGATGAACATACTTCAGCAGTGGAAAAAACTTATGCATAACTGATTAATGGTGAAAAATGATATGTGGGCTTTAATGGCATGGCTAGATAAGTTAATCAGAAAAATTGGAAGCAGGAAGAGGAGTAAGTGGTTGTATAATTGTAAGATGCTCTGTGGATTATGCAACAGCAAGGCATCTCCTTAGGGGAATTGGGCACACAGGGCTATTTCTAGGAAGTATTGGGGCACGCGTAATCAGATTACATGCTTCCCTCTCTTCCTAAGCATCCATTGTGTCCAGCTGAAATCTAGTTAAATAAATTTCAAAGATTCCCTTGAGGAAAAAGAAAGGTCATGAAAAGGCAGAGGGGAATAGTTTCCTCTTTTGCTTTAGAAATTTGGGGAGAGACTGTTGAGTTAAGTGTATGTGCCCATCAATTAACAACAGCCAACGTGAGGAAGAAGTGGAAAAAAACAAAAACAGAATAAACCACTCTATTTTCTCCTGTACTTTCGCACCCTTTAAAGCAAAGTACAATGCAATCGAAGGTCTAAGGAAGGTTTCAAATATGATGCCAGGAAACAGAAAATGATGGCCACGTAATATTTATAAGCAAGATGCCAAAGCTCCAGTGCAGATATTAGGCAATGAGAGATAAGTTACTGGCTACTTAAAAATAACAGACTAGGGCCTCCCCTGGTGGCGCAGCGGTTGAGCGCTAGGCTGCGAGGCTGCCCGTAGCCTCTGCAGCGCCGGTTCATTCCCTGGCCGCCGGTGAGGGTCCACAAAAAAAATGAAATAAAATAAAATAACAGACTGATCATACCTGAGGGGAGAAATCACATACTGTCCAAAATGAACAACGATGTAAGAAGAAGTCACTTCACTTAAAAATAATTTTAGGGCCTCCCTGGTGGTGCAAGGCTTAAAATCTCAGTGCTATCAAGCTATCCGCAGCCACCGTGGCATGTTTGATCCCTGGCCAGGGAGCTACCCACATGGTGCAGCAGACCTCTCCTGTCTCGCCCACTGCTCCCCTCAGCAGTGTATTTCAGTCAGTCTGCCTGTGCTGCTCCCCATTCTGTCTCTGGTGAATCCTCCTCTAACCCCTGCATCTCTGGCCTGTACCCCAGTTCTTGTTTGCATAAATGAATAAAATGAATCTTTTAAAAAAAATGTGAAAAGAGAAAAAAGTTAATGATATGCTTACTAGAACATCAGTCTGAGCCATTGTCAATACAGAGCTATGTGAAAGCAATAAATAATGAATAAATAATAGATTGATCTTGACTATCAGCTGTGTACAAGGGAATCAACCTCAGCTTGCTTCCACCGGTCAGTCTGGGGAATGTGCTGGTTCTCCTGACTTCTCATGTCTTCCTCTTGATTCCCCTCAACACTCCTCACTCCCTCTGGCAAGGCCTGTCCTAGCCCTTGAGAACTCAGACACGCTTGCCACACTTTCTAATTTGCAACCAACAATATTGGGAACCTAAAGCTCTTTTCCACTTTCTCATTATTTTTCTTCATAAAAATTAACTTGGCACGGGCCTGTGACCCTGGGAGAAAGCGTCAACAGGTTATATGACAGCTTTGTTCTGAGTCAGTACTAGGACATAACACCTTCTCATTTGGGTATATTGGTCAATATTCAAGTTAGAAAGACAGTTTCCTATTTAAATCGTCTTAGGCCTATGGAACTAAAGTCTACTTACTTCAAACTGATAGACAGTGTAAAAGATGAATGAATTGAAGAGAAGCCAAAGTAGAGAAAATTAAATTGAGCCTGAAAGGCCATTATCAGCAATAGTCCCTTCCCAGGCCTCTCACTCACTTATTGTGTTATTTTATTCATTCTTTCAACTATTTGTTGTTATTTTTTAACGTAAATTTGAAAGAACAGTACAATGATCGCCTCTGTTGCTCCCATTACCTCCTTGTAACTGTTTTCAACCTGCATCTCCTCAAAAAGGATCGCCTCCCGTACAATCACAATGCCACATTATACCCATGAAAATTAACAACAATCTTCCAATACCCTCTTCTCCAATTTCTCCCATTTTCTGCAAATGCTGTTTTGTAACTGGTTTGTTTTAGTTTGTGTTTTCAAATGAAATACAACATGTGTGTTAACTCTGCCATACTATTTTATGCGAACATATAAAACATAAATTCCTGGGGCCTGGTGGTGCATGGGGTTGAGCACCACACTGTGAAGCAGTCTGCAGCCACTGCAGCACGAGTTTGATCTCCAGCCAGGGAACTACCCACATGGAGCAGCAGACTCTCTTGTCTCGCCCCTTGCTCCCCTCAGCAGTGTATTTCGGTCGGTCTGCCTGTGCTATTCCCTGCTCTGCCTCTGGTGATTCCTCTCACCCCCACACCTCTGGCCTGTGCCCCAGCTCTTGTGTGCATAAAATAAATACATCTTAAAAAAAAATAAAATATAAATTCCATTTTTTTCATTTACTATTATTATTTTATTTTATATAATTCTTACATCATTTTTCATTTTTGCACAATGTATGCATTTTCATTTTGGTTATATTCCCCATACAATTCCCCCTTATTTTGACCCTAATCCCTCCTCTCCTCCCCGCCCCCCACCCCGCCCCTGCCCGTGGTGTATCTCTGGTCTACAGTTGCTTCTTGATTTTGAATTTTTTTTATTATAATTACACTTTTTCCTGGTCCTTTATTTAGGTATTCTAAATTCCTGCTATGAGTAAGACCATCCGGTATTTTTCTTTTTCTTTCTGGCTTATTTCGCTGAGCATGATCCCTTCCAGCTCCATCCATGTTGCTGCAAATTGCATGAGTTTATCTTTTTGATTGCTGAGTAATATTCCATTTTTGTTTAGGTGTCCAGGCTTCATAAGATTCTATTTACATATTGACAGGCATTTCATAGGTGATGTGTGTACTTCACCTTGTGTCCATCCAGAAGTACATCATGCAAGGTTACTCTCAATCAATTCACAGAAGGCAGAGGCAGCAAGTTCACCCTCCTGCAGGTACTTTTAAACTATGTGGTTAGGAAGTAGAATGAGTTATTTATATCTCAGCAAATGTGATCCTAAAAATCATCAGCTGTGCATAATTACGAAATTTAAAAAACACAGGGTTTATGGGAAGATAAGGTTAAGGCACAAATCACAAAAGCATCATCAGCAACAGTTTAAAAAGGGAGAAATTAATAAAAAAAAATGGGGCCTCCCGGTGGCACAGCGGTTGAGCCCTGGGTTGCAAAGCTGCCCCACAGCCTCTGTAGCGCCGTTTTGATCCCCGGCCGCTGGGTGAGGGTCCCACATGGCACGCAGACCTCTCCTGCTGCCCGCTGCTCCCCTCAGCAGTGTGCTTCATCGGTCTGACTGTTCTGCTCCCTGCTCTGGCTCTGGTGAATTCTCTCACCCTCCCGTGCTTCTGACTATACCCAGTGCTTGTATAAATAAATAAATAAATCTTAAAAAAAAAATGGCAGCACAGTTTCACACGTACTAAATGGTTAAGGGAGATATAAATACTGTGTAAATGTGGTCCTTTCTCTTGAAAATACCCAAGGTTTGTACACTGGTGTGGGGAAGATGATTCTGTGGGTTAAGTCACATACAAGCAAGTGCAGAATTGGTGTTATGTTCAAATTGCTCCCTAATGTATTAGTCATATTGGAACTAAACAGGCATAATGGCAGAATGTGGATGAAACGAATATTCTGTTTCTCACCAACCTTTCTCTTGCTGGGTTTTGCATTCATTGATTATCCCCATCTGAGTCAATCATTTCAGTGGCAGTTGCAAAATGGTGATTTTCTAATTCCATCAATCCTTCCACTGTTACAAGCTAACATTGATCTGTATAAGAAGCCTTTCCTCTTCTGTACACAGGATGGTCTGTCCAAGCCTTTTAGTCAACACTCAAGCCTAATCTTGCTTTTCTTCACTATTCTTCACATGTTCTAAGGTCATGATTTTAGATTCCCTGCACTTCTCACCTTCCAGTTCAACATCTCCATTTCTTTAGCTGTTCCTCACATCACATGCTTTGGGTTTCCTTCACAATTCTGGTCACTTTCTTTTGCGCGGGTTTAATTTGTACACAGAAAATACATTATTCCAAGTGGAGTCTGATTGAGCGGGTTGAGACAATTGTCTTCCATTGGACATCATAGGTCTAGAAATGGAGCCCAACATCAGCGTGGTTTACTAAGGTCACATCTTACTATTGACTCATGTTTTCAGCACAATTGCTGAGCTAAATTTCCTCCAATCACTCTTGATCATTTTTTTAATACAAATATCAAGAACTTACTGTGTTAAATTCCATCTCAGTGAGTTGTCCAGATCTTTTTATTCAGTTTTTTATTTAATACTGGCTATAAATCCAAGCTGCTGTATATTTTCATCCAAGTCATTAATAAATTTGATCAGGAAAGGGCTAAGGACAAGACTTGCCCT
>NW_023604829.1:0-32136 GCF_014898055.3 Talpa occidentalis | reverse complement strand
AATAATCACATTGGAGCAAAAATACAAGTTTGAAGATTTAGAGGAGCTGTAAAACTGATGTGTGTTGACAAAGGATTGAGAATCTACAAAGAGTGGCTAAAACATCTAGCATGACTGGAAAGAGGGTTTAGGTTACTGAGTGTGGTAGATCCTTGACACTTTTGTATTCAGTTGTGCAGTATGTTTACACTCTCGGAGGAAAATGTTAACTTCTTAATTCACTTGTTAAGTTGTATTTTGCTGTTTGCTTTTGTGTTTGCTGCATCCCTATTGCCTTGCAGTCACTGAAACTTCTCTGCTTGATGACCTTTTTTTTCACAGAAGCATTTGACTTTGAGTTGAAAAGGTGTTGAAGTTTGAGATGATGCAAGGGAAAGTTACAGAAATTGAGTTGAGAGAATACAAACATTAAGGATGGCATTGAGCTTGACCCTTTGACATGTTCTGAACCAGTGTTCATTAGATTGGAAATGTATGATGTATTTGGATTCTGAAGGGTATTGAATGCCAAGTTAAGGAACTAGGGTTTTATCCTGTTTCTATCCCTGCTCTGCCACCCAGTTGCCTAGCTTTGATAATTTATATTATGAAGCCAAAAATGTTTCCAAAACAAAGTTTATTTCATTTTTCACCCACTCTCCTGAATTATTGCTTTAGGCATTAGGAAAGCCGTTGGTGATATTGAACTGCATCATGAAAGCATTCTTAGGAAAATGGATTGGGGACAATGTTCAGATAGTTTTGGAAGAAAAATGGATATCTATTAAGAAAGCTTTTGTAGTAGTTCTGAAATAGGTAAATACAGCTCAGCTATCATTACTAGTTACTAGTTCATGGAAAAGGGTGAATATTAAGAGACTATATTGGGCCTCCCCGGTGGCACAGCGGTTGACCGTTGGGTTGCAAAGCTGCCCACAGCCTGGGTTCGATCCCCGGCTGCTCCCCGGCCACTGGAGGAGGGCCACATGGCGCACAGACCTTTCCTGCCGCCCGCTGCTCCCCTCAGTAGTGTACTTCGGTCCTTCTGCCTGTTCTGCCCCCTGCTCTGGCTCTGGTGAATTCTCTCACCCTCCCGCACTTCTGACTGTACCCAGTGCTTGTATAAAAATAAATAAATCTTTTTTTTTTTTTTTTAAAAAAAAAACTTTACAGGGGGAAAAAAAAAGACTGTAAGGTATGATTTCTTTGAAAGAAGAATTGATAGAACTTTAAGGTTATATATATGTAAATACAAAGAATATTGGTGCTTATTAAATCATTTTCGGACTACCCAAAGTAGCTGATGGCAAGGAAAATTTTATCGAGTGTTGCCCAAAGTATAGTTATAGCCTGGGGATTAAAATTTAGTCTTTTATGAAGTCATTATATCATTCTTTACTTGGCATAGGAACATATATTAGAAATGTTAGAAGATTTTGATATGATAAATCATTTGAAGTATCAGTTCTTAATGTAAAGTCAGAGTAAACTATGATGCGATACTCCAGGAAGTGGGCTGCTAAAGAAAGATGTCCTGTATCCATCCCCCTTCTCCATTCTTATTTAGAAAATAACAAGGAGTAGAATTTATAGATTCTGAATAATTTATCTTAAGGCATTTCTAATTTTCTGACTAGGAATAAAAGTTGGGAACAAATGTAGGTTCCTGAATAGTGAAATATGATTTAGATTGACTTCTAGGAAGTGCCAGTGTCAAATTTATAACAACTTTTAACAAATTTTAGAAACAGCTCTTTCAAATCTTAAATGAGTTGTGGATGTATATTAAAACTTTGAGACATGTAATCATGTGGAATAAAAGCATCTTATTTTAGTGCTGTTATCAGTTAAATTTGGAAGGCTTGTATAACATTTCTAAAAGTAATGCAAGACTCCAATTTAAGTGGTACATTTTAAGGATACTTTCATAACAGCTGCCAAATGGATTTTTCTTGTGCTTCTCTGATTAAGTAAGTAGAAGTAAATGTTGCATATGCACTATTCTTTAAGCACATTCTTTGAAAACTTTTTGTTCCTGTTCTAAATATAGACAAGGCAGTCAGTCCCTCTGGGGATTAAAGCACAAGAGATGGGAAGTGAAGGCAGAACCATAAATCATCAGCAGTGTTTAAGTGGTTATGTTGACCTTGTGACTAGCTGGGTGAGGACATAGCATACAAATGGTGGGACCCAACTTGACTGATTTTGAGGTCTTCTCAGATCAGTGGCCACATCATTCTTTTCAACTTTGAAGGAGGAGTTGATAATCATACTTAAGCTTCTAGAATTTTGTTTCTTGGAGTTTGATTATTTTTAAGTTGCTTTACTCCTACAAGATAAATGGATATACCTTTTTTCTTTTATTCTCTTAGTGCTGGATCATTAGGTTGTTCTTGGCTTTTTCTGTTACAAATACTACTACTTTCAGGAGTACGTGCTGGTATATGTATTATAAAATAAATTCATGAAAGTACTGGTTCACAGGGTATGCACATTTAAAATGTTGATACATGGGCCTCCCTGGTGGCGCAGTGGTTGAGCACTGGGTTGCAAAGCTGCCCACAGCCTCTGCAGCACCGGTTCCATCCCTGGCTGCTTCCCGGCCACTGGAGGAGGTCCCGCATGGCCCGAAGACCTCTCCTGCCTCCTGCTGCTCCCCTACAGCAGTGTACTTCGGTCCTTCTGCCTGCTCTGCTCCCCGCTCTGGCTCTCGTGAATTCTCTCATCCTCCCGCGCTTCTGACTGTACCCAGTGCTTGTATAATAAATAAATCTTTAAAAATAAAATAAAATGTTGATACGTGATGCCACATTGTACTAGGAAGTGAGATTTCAGCCTAATGTGTTAAAGTGTCCCTGGTAAATTGTTTATAGCAAATTTTTAAAATTTACATTTCAGAGTTTTTTAATAGTTTGGGTACCCATAATTTTTTTCTCATTCCAGCTTTTGCTTATTTTGTGTTTTGTTCTTATAGCTGTGGGAGCATTTGATCTATTGTAAGGAAATTAGCCTTCTGTCTTAATTTTTTTTCCCAATTTGTTATTTGTATTTGACCTTTGTGGGGGTATTTTCTTTCTTTTTGGCAGAAATTTTTATGTAGTCAAATTTACCATTTTCTTTAGGGTTTTGAGTCAGAGTTCTGTTTCATTTTAGAAAGGTCTTCTGTAAGGTTGTAAAAAATTCTCCCATGTTTTTTGCTAATACTTTCAAGATTTTTATGATTTAATTTTAACATTTAATTCTTAAATTCTTTGGTAGCTTATTTTGTTTGAGAGAGTGAAGTAGTGATACATTTTTGTCACATGATTTCCTATTTGTCCCAACACCATTTATTGAATCATCTATCTTTACTATCTTAAATGCCAATTTTGCCATATACTTGTAGTAAGGGTAAACTGTTTTCTGCTTTTCTTGTTTTTTTGTCTGATGCGTACGTGCCAAGTGTTTAAACTGCTCTAACTTTTATTATTTTTTTTAAGATTTTTATTTTTATTTTATACAAGAACTGGGGTACAGGTCAGATGCGCGGAAGGGTGAGAGGATTCACCAGAGACAGAACGGGGAACAGAACAGGCAGACTGACGAAATGCACTGCTGAGGGGAGCAGCGGGCGTGACAGGAGAGGTCTGTCATGCCATGTGGGACCCTCGCTGGCTGGCCAGAATCGAACCGGCACTGCAGAGGCTGCGGGACAGCTTCACAGCGTGATGCTCAACTGCCTGTGCCACCAGGGAAGGCCTAAACTGCTCAAACTTAAATAGCAATAAAATCCCAGCTGGTAGGGTATTTCCAGAATTATTTTATCTGGCTACCTATATATACATAATTTTCTATCTGAGTTTATTTATCTAGTTCCCTCTCTCTTTATTGGAATTGTAATGGGTTACATTTATGAATTTAGGGGAGAATTAATGTTAGTAATGGCATATGTATCAATATTATCTTTTTAGTAGTCTGAGTCATTTACTTAGGTGACCCTCCAGTTACAAAAAACACTTTCTTTAATGAGTGGAATTGTTACCACAGAGGAAGAAAGCTTTTAAAGTTATTTTCAAACAGCTTTGCAGTTGCCTGATTATATTTGTGTTTCCTTGGAAATTTAATATTAAAAAAAATTAGCTTCTCATATAAAACCAGGTTTAGTACTGAAATGGAGACAAAAGATAAGTAGTGGGGCTTGTAGCATATAAGGGAAAAACAAATCCCTAGTTGCAAAGGGTTTTCTGTTCTTAAATAAAAAGTAGAGGTATCTTGTACATTAAGAATAGTCACATATTTACCTACTTCTCAATTGCTTTTGTGAAAAGAGAACCATTCCTGGCTCCAGGTTGGTTTGTATGTTTTTTCCCCTCATCTTTATAACTAATTGACTCATAAACTTGACTAATTGGAAGATAACAGTATTAATTTATTTGTGTCAGTGTTTTTGAAAGCTCTAGGGAAAGTTGACCTAGTGTTGAAGTTTTTTAAGCTGCCGAAGTCTTTAATCATAGAAAAAAGGAATTTCTTTTTAAAATTTCTGTTCTTTTTCTAAGGTTATTAAATATGCCTAAACGTATATATGAATTCCATTCTTGGAACTTCAGAACTTCTTAGTCTCACCTAATATCATCATTAAATTATAGAAAAATTGATTTTTCTATTCTGATATTTTAATTGGGTATAAAAATTCGAAATAGTATGTAAAAATTGTTAGTTGCTTTTGCTTGTAGGTGAATTATAAAAATCAGAATTTAAAAGGTCAAGTAAATACTTCATTATGTTATTTTCTTATAGACCGTCCATACTACACGCATAGATTTGCATTTAAAGCTGAAGATACCATGTATGAACAAGGGCTGTAAAGCTACCACCTACCTCCATACGCTCTCATTTACTCACTTATCTTCCACCAAACTTTTTGTTGTCCATCTTACTAAAAATGTTAGTGAAACATTTTGCAGGACCTCTTTAAGTTCAGAATTAACATAATCAAACATTCATTTTTATAGTTTGCTGAAAGGGGTAAACAGTGATTGCTTCAACATAATAGAATTTGGGTATGTTTACATAACCTTATCTTTTATGTTTTGGAGAAATTTAAAGTTATTTTTGCTTTTTGTTATGGAAAATTTCTACAATAAAAGAAGATAGAGCATTAATGAAACTTCTTTTAGCCATCACTGAGTCCCAGCCACTGGTAACTCATGCTCAATTCCAATCCCACACCCTCATAGATATTTTATTATGTATCTTAAAATATAGCCACAATACTCCTAATTAAATATTTCCCTAACGAGTTTAACAATATCAAAATCCAGCCAATGTTTTCATTTCATGTTATTTAGTGAATGCCACAAATGGTCTTTTTAAAAATGATTTTAAGATTAGAATCCAAGTAAGGTTCACGTATTACAATGGATTATTTGTTTCATAAGTGACTTTATGGGTTTCTATTGGTTGCCTGTGAATGTACACTGATATTTGTTGATGAGTGCTCTTAGGATTTTTTTATTTTACTGTTTTTGCTGAGATAAATTTACATTGCCATTTATCTAAAGCATTCTACAGTTTCAGTGCAATCCTTATCAGGGTTCCAATGGTATTCTTCAAAGAAATAAACAAAAATTGCTGAAATTCATATGAATCCACAAAAGACCCTGAATAGTCAAAAGCAGTTCTGACGAAAGAGGAAGAGTAGTGGTATCACAATCCCAGATTTCAAACTATGTTATAAAACTATAGTGTTCAAAATACTGTGATACTGGAACAAAAATAGACACACACCAATGGAGTACAGTTGAGAGTCCAGAAATAAACCTGCACATCTATGGAATAGCTAATCGACAACAAAGGAGCTCAGCTTATACATCGGAGACAGGAGAGTCCATTCCACAAATGGTGCTGGGAAAACTGGGCAGCCACATGCGAAAGAATGAAACTACATCACCATCTCACACCTTACGCAACAGTTAGCTCAAAGTGGATTAAAGACATGGATGTAAGACCCAAAACAATAAAATACATTGAGGAAAACATAGATAGCCAAACACTTCATGACATTGACCTCAGTGATGTTTGTGGATTCACCTCCGGTGGCAAGAGAAACAAAAGTAAATATAAACAGTTGGAACCACATCAAACTAAAAAAATTCTGTGTTGTGAAATAAACTATAAAACAAAAAGACATGCAACTGAATGGGAAAAATATTAGCATGTCATATATGTGACAAAGGGCTAATATCCAAGATATAGAAAGAATTTATACAACTTAACAGAAAGAAAAGAACCCAATCAAAAAAATGAGCAGAAGAGTTAGACACGTCTCCACAGAAGACATCTGTATTGCAAGCAGGCACATGAAAAAATGCTCATCATTTATCAGGGAAATGCAAATCAAAACAATGATGAGATACCACCCCATACCTCTGAGAATGGCTCATACCTAAAAAACCAGAAACAAATATTTGAGAGGATGTGGAGGAAAAGAAAAACCCTCATACACTCTTGATGGGAATGTAGAGTGGACCAGCCCCTATGAAACACAATATGGAGGTTTCCCAAAATATTAAACATAGATGTTATCCATCAATTACATTCTTAGATATCTACCCAGAGGATGCAACAGCACTAATTAGAAGGGCTGTAGAAGGGCATTAATTAGAAGGGCACTCCTTTGTTCATTGCAGCATTATTTACATTAGTCAGGCTATGTAAACAACCTAAGTGCACAAGGACAGGAGTGGATTAGAAAAATGTGGCATATATATACCATAGAATACTACTCATTTGTGAAAATAAATAGTTCTTCCTCTTTGTGACAACTTAAATGGAACTAGAGGGGATGCTGCTAAGTGAAATAAGTCAGAAAGGAAAAAAAAAAAACACCACATGGTAACACTTAATATGTGGAATACAGAGAAATGAAATAAAGTGTCAGACAGAACCAACTAATGATAAACCCAAGAAATCTGGAGGTGGAATTGAGACTTAAAGATGAGGAGGGGGCATGATCGACTATGGTGGAAGATTATGGGATCCCTGGGTGGTGGGTATAGTGTGGTGACATGCATCTGAAGACATGTACTCTTAAGTCTCTGAATCACATGTGATAGTGTAAACCAGTGTTCCCTCAGTAAAAAAATTACATACACTAGAACGCAAAAATCTTACGTTTTAATTTTTTTCTGCACAAATGCATTCACTCATTTAATCTACACTGCTGTCAAAATATGGAACATTGCCATCATCTCAGGAAAGCCCCTTGAACCTTTAGTAGTCAATTCATTTCAGTTCTTGTTATTTCCTATCTATAAAACCTTAACTCCAAGCTACCACTCTTCTGATTTCTTTCACCATAGATCAGTTTTGTTGTTATAGAGCCTCATTTGAATGGAAATATACAGTATGTATCTTTTTGTGCCTGGTTTCTGTGCTTTTGAGATTTATCAGTTATATTGCAGGTAGCAGTAATTTCTTTTTACTTCTTAATAGTATTCAATGATAAGGATATATCCCAAATTGGGCATGCAAATTGGTGCAGGCATTTTGGAAAACAGTAAAGTTCCTCAAAAATCAAAGATAAAGCTACCATATGATCCATTAATCCCACTTCTGTGTATTTACTTGAAGGACATGAAAACACTTATTTGAAAAAAATTGTATGTGCACCTGTGTTCATTGCAGCACTTTTTGCAGTAGCTAAGTCGCTGGAACAACCCAAATAACTGATGATGAAGAATGGGTTAAGAAGATGTAGTATAGGGATCTCCCTGGTGGTGCAGTGGGTTGACCACAGCACCGTGAAGCTGTCTACCACCTCTGTGGTATGGATTCAATTCCTGGCCGGCCAGGGAGAGACCTACATGGTGCTGCAGACCTCTCCTGCTTGCCTGCTGCTCCCCTCAGCAGTGTTTTCGGCCACCTGCCTGTTCTGCTCCCCACTCTGTATCTGGTGAATTCTCTCACCATCCTGTGCCTCTGGCCTGTACCCCAGCTCTTGTATAAAGAAATAAATCTTTAAAGAAAAAACATTTGGTATATATAGAGAATGGGATACTACTCAGTCATAAAAAGGAGGAAATTTTGCCACTTGTCACAACATGGATGGACCTTGAAGGAATTAAGTGTAAAGGTGTAAACACAAAATCCATATGATTTCACTCTTTTGTAATCTAAAGAATAAAAACAAACCCTTACACTGATGACAAAATGTTGATTACTGGGGGAAGAAAGGAGTAGGGCATAGCTTGATGGTGGATGGTAAATGGACATCTGATGATATAAAATGATATAAAATGATATATAAAATGATATAAAGTGATATAAAATACACAATTGCTGAAGGGAGAAAATGCACCCTAAATCTATATAGTGTGGTAAACTAATGTAACCTCAATAAAAAGCAAAAAAGGAAATGCGGTAATTACTCACTTATTAGTGGATATTTTGATTATTTTAAATTTATGCCTATTTTGATCAGAAGAATGCAATGAACATTCTTACATAGGTTTTCACCTCTTGGATAACTAAGAATGGAATAGCTGGGTGGTGGGGTAGGTATAAGTTACCTTCACAAAAATTGCTAAATGTGCTCCAAAGTGGTTCTGTTTCCATTAGCAGTATTTGAGAATTCTGGTAATTGCACATTCAGTCTTTTTTGTTTTGGTGGGTATGTAGACAGAGCGAGGAGCAGAACAGGCAGACCAAAGACATTGCTGAGGGAAGCAGCGGGTGAGGCAGGAGAGGTCTGCCACGCCGTGTGGGTATCTCCTTGGCCGGCTGGGAATCAAACCGGTGCTGCAGAGGCTGCGGCCAGTTCCACAGTGCTGTGCTCAACCCTCTGCGCCACCGGGAGGCCCTATATTGTGTTTTATTCATACTGATTTGTATTTGCTCTTAATGTATTCTGGATAAAAGTATTTTGTCAGTTAAATGTATTATGAATATATTCTAACTTGTAACTTGCCTGTTGATTTTGCTGATGGTTTTTTTGATAAGTATGATTTCCTAATTTTGTCATTATCAGTTTTTTTCTACCATGGTTAGTGCTTTCTGTGTGCTAAGACACTTGCTTACTCCAAGACTGTGATGATTTGTGTGTTTTCTTCTAGAATTGTTTAGTTTTAGCTTTCAAATCTGTGATCCATATTGAATTAATTTTTGTCTGTGGAAGAGTTGCAGATATAGATATCCAGTTGTCCCCGTGCAATTTCTTTGGGGGGGAGGAAAGACCATTTGTTTTTCTCTGTTGAATTGCTCTGGTGCTTTTGTTGAAATCAGTTGACCATGTAAGTGTGTCAGCTTATGTATATCTATTTTGTATCGATCTATATATGTCCATCATTAAGCCAATACCAAACTGTTCTGTTTACTATAGTTTTTTTTTTTTTAATTTATTTAAACAAGCACTGAGTACAGTCAGAAGCATGGGAGGGTGAGAGAATTCACCAGAGCCAGAGCGGGAACATAACAGGCAGACCGATGAAGTACACTGCTGAGGGGAGCAGTGGGTGCAGCAGGAGAGGTTTGCGGCAGGAGAGGTCTGCGCACCATGTGGGACCCTTGCAGGTGGCCAGGGATCGAACTGGTGCTGCATAGGCTGCGGGCAGCTGTGCAGCCCAGCGCTTAACCGCTGCACAACCAGGGGATGCCCTGTTTACTATAGTTTTAACATCAAACAAATTCCTAGCAGTATAAATGAACAGTAGAAATGATTCTAGAATGTATATAGAAATACAAACTACCTAGGAAGGGAAAAACAATTTTGAAAAAGACAATAAAACTTGGATTAGTCAGACTACTAAATGCTAAGACTCTGATAAAGACTTTGATAAAAGTCAAAGACTTTGATAAGACTTTGATAAGACTGATAAAGTGCTAAGACTAAGACTTTGATAAAAGTGAAAGACTTTGATAAAGTCTTAGCATTCAATAGTCTGACTAATCCAAGTTTTATTGTCTTTTTCAAAATTGTTTTTCTCTTTCTAGGTACTTTGTATTTTCTATATACATTCTAGAATCATTTCTACTGTTCATTCATACTGCTAGGAATTTTATTGGGATTACTTTGAGTTTAGAAAGCAATGTGGGGAAAATTGATATCTTAGAGTTTGAGGTTTTGCCTTATAATAAGCTAAGTTAGCCTGCCATAGTTTTATGTATGCTGCCAGAAGACACAGGTGCCTGGGTGTGATCAAAGGATTTTATTACTCAGAGCCAGAATGCTACCATCATTTTCTTTCATGGGTTTCCTGAGTCCCGTTTCCATAGGTCAGTGTGGAGAGGGCCAGGTAACACTTAGACTTGCCATGGATTGTGAGAGGAACCTTGAGCTTAGAGAAATGGAATCTTATATTGCCTGATAAGCATTCCTGCTTGTTGCTTAAGAGGAAGGTGCTATCTATCTCCAAGACTGTTTGCTCTATAAACATCTTTGAAGAGATAGTCCAGAATAAAACTTATCAGCGTTCAGTCCCTCTACTAGCTTGCTGTGCAAAAACACAAACAACTGGTAGAGAATTTTTCCTGATGCTCAACATTAGGTTTTCAAATTCACGATTATCTATATCATCTCCCCCTCTCATGTATTGTTTAGTTTTCTTCTTTTATTTCTCTCAACGGTGGTGTAGTTTTGAATGTAGATGTTTTGTACCTCTAGTATTAAATTAGTTTTGTTGTTGATACTGTAACTGATTAAATAATTTTTCATTTTGCATTTGTATATGGAAATACAGCCATTTTCTTGTATTCTCTTACATCCTACGTCCTTCTTAAATTCACTTATTAGCTCTAGTAGGGATTAGTAGGGTTTTGTTTGCCTTTAATCACTAGGATTTTCTAACTACTTAGTCTATTGTCTGCAAGTCCTGATAGTTTTACTTTTTGCTTCCTTTATGCTACAAATGTGGTGAGAAGGCAGGTAGAATCCTTGCTTGATTCTGTATCTTGAGGAAATGTGTTTAGTCTTTCACTGTTAAGTATGTTAAGTAAGCATGTTTTTCCTAGATGTCTTGACCCTTAGGTTTAGAATTCCGTTCTGTTCCCATTTGATGAGGATTTTTATGAAATAGGTGCTGATTTTATCGGACACACTATAGATTTGAGCTTAAGTAAAGAATCTAATAGCCAAAATGAGGAATAGATCATTTGAAAAAGTTCTTTTGTGAATAGTGTTCATCTTATACACTGTTATGAATAGTTTAGTGATTCTGTTCATTTTACTGAGTCTGGTAATGAAATGTATAATTTTAGTGACAATTTTGTAGCTCTGCCATTAACTTTGTGAATTTGAATGAGTTACTTAATTCTCTAAGCTTAGGTAACTGGAAATGTGGTAGATTAACAAAAGTAAGGATGAGTGTGTTATAGAAAGAACATAGAGAATTTGAGCTTGACTAGATGTCAACATTCAGATATGCAGGAGAGACCTACATGGGTTTGGTTTGGAAGAATTTTGTTTGGTTAGCATAGATGGCATGGGAGGAGTTGTTCAGATAAGTTCAGACAGTTAAGTTGGGGCCATATGGTGTAGGGCCTTATTTATCTGACAAAGGGTTTATGAACTCAAATGTAATTTAGTGATAATTTAGTGATAACTGGGACCTTTTAAATGTTTTTGAACAAGAGAATAATATTTTACAAATATTAATTTGATGGCAGTATTGTGGCGAGATTTAATACGAAAGTTCTGGCTACTAATTAGTGAAAACTTGTTTGTTTTTAAAGTATACTACTGTGTTTTTACTTAGTGTGGACAGTGGGTATAAATTAAGTCCTTAATTTATGTTTTTCTTGCTGTTCAAAATAACATAAATGAGGTTGATATTTAAGGTTTTGAATTCATTCAGTAGTTAGAATTTGACATTTTGTGTAGATGAGAAAATTGTGAACCTTCTTTGTAAGTAAGCTCACTCTTAATGTGTGTATTATATATATATATATATATATGTAAATACACACCCTATATCTGTAATTCAGTGTTACACTTTTTATTTGATACAGTACTCCTGATTATGAAACAGTTTACTCATTTGTCAGTCAGAATTTTTTAATAGAATAAGGATGACTAATCTAAAATTAGTAATTTCTTTAAAAACAGGGAAGGTAGTTTTAGCCTTAGAATATGGTAGCTATGATACATTAGTATCGATCAAAATTTTCTTTTATAACACTCTTAATTGTGCTTATTTTTAAATTCTAAATTCTAAATAGGGAAGTTTTTAGAAAGTAGGTACTACTGAATGGTTAAAAAAGTATGGGCTTATAAATTCTCAGGATGCAAATCTTAGATCTATTACTTTTCAACTTTATGACTCTGAGAAAAACAATTTAGCATTTTTATTTCTCTCTTTCCTCATCTGTGAAATGAGGATAATATCTGCACTTACTGCATGGTGTTATGTATTGAAAGAACATCTGCAGTAAAATGTGCCTGGTCAGCATTAATACCCATATAAATGTTATATTATGAAGTAGAGCAATTAGTTAAATATTTCAGATAATTATGGGATATTTGTTAGGTAACAGTTTCTCTTGTTTCAGTACATCAAACTTTAGGGGCTGATAAAGTAAGATTTCACACCAGTTGCACTTATGCATAATCATCCCTCAGAGATAAGAATGCATGTGCTTGTCTGGCTTGCTAGTTATGGACTCAGGGCAAGTTGTTTTTTTTTTCTTTTCACCTTCCTCATAACATTTTGAGGTAGGTACTATTATTATCCTTATTTATAAATGAACAAATGGCACTAACTAATAACTTTCTCAGGGTTAAAGTGTAAGTGATGGGTCTGGGATTTGAACCCAGCAGTCTGATCCATGATCTATGATTAGTGTAGGAGCCAGAGGAACTCTTCCCTTGAAGGCTGAATAGTTTTTTCTTAAGTGCTTTTAGAAATCCAGTATCTGCTGGTACCCTCAGCAGTGTATTTCAGTCAATCTGCCTGTTCTGCTCCCCGCTCTCTCTGTCTCTGGTGAATCTTCTCAACTCCTCCCCCCTCCCACGCCTGACCTATACCCCCAGTGCGTGGCTGCATAAATAAAATCTTTAAAAAAAAAAAGAAATCCAGTATTTGTTTTATGTTTAATTGTAGATTGCATCTCACTTTACAAAATGAAGGTTAAAAAATTTTGTTTTGAAATTTACTTCACTAGAATAGTTGAAGTACCGATTTTAAAATTTTCTCACTTGGTCAAATGCCAGGAATATAGATTTTACTGTAAGAGATATTCTGGTATTAGGTAGGAATAAGGATACATTAAAGTAATACTTGAAATTTTGGACACAATGTTAGATATAGTTTATTTTTGCTCTAATTATAACAGTAACACATGTTTCTAGTTCATTTTTAAGTAGACTGGCCTCTGAGCTGGTTGCTTTAACTGTATTCCTAGATGAAAAAGACAGCCATTTTGTAAAGAATTTGTTTTTAGTTAGATGGAGCAGCTTTGGCTCTGCTCTTTGACCCCCAGATCTCACTTTTATGTGTGATTGTAATCATTATTTTATAAAAAGGAATTTTCAGCTTTCCCCATTTTACAAATGAGAAACTGTATAACTTAACTGCAATCAATTACATAACTTGTTACCGCTGAAAAGTGTGTATACATTATGTATGTTTTATAAAACCTCATAAAGCATTATGTCTTACTGGTTTGGATGAGCGGGCCATAGAACATACTGTTTTAGGGTATAGAATTCCCTTTGAAACACATATATGGATTTTCCTTTACCCCATCCATCTAAGTACTCTTTAGGTATGACATCATGCCCAGTAAGGTTTTATCTAAAATTTATATGACATCATAAATTTAAGTTTCCTTCTTATCAGAGGGAAAACACTGCTGAAGGCAGTCATATTTGTGGGAGCTATATGTTTCATTTTTTTTCTGTTGGTCAGCCTTGTCTTATTGTCTTTCCAGATAGAAGTGTCCAAATTTATCAGGTTTTCTTCACTAAAGGAATACCATCCTGTCGTCTTTTAGATTATTTCAAATTGTCTTTTGCTAAAGATCTTTCTAATATAAACCATAGATGTTTGTTTAGCTCAGGATCCCCTAATTGCAGATAAAAGTTGGCAGTGGTTAGGTTGGTAGACCAATATATAGTGTATTGTTGGCTTGGGCTGCCATACCAGAATACCATAGATTGGGTATCTTAAGCAACAGAAATTTATTTCTCACAGTTCTGGAGGCTGGGAAACCTAAAATCAAGGTTCTAGAAAGGTAGCTTTCATTCAGAGCCTTCTTCTCTTGGCTGCCATTTTACTGTGTGCTCACCTGACATCTGAGTGTGTGTACACATGCACTTGCTCATCTGTGTTCACATGCAGGAGGCCTGTCGCACAGGCAAGCTCTTTTGTCTTAGAAGGGTACTAATCTTAGAAGATCATGGTCCCACCCTCATGAACTCTTAAAACCCTAGCTTCCTCCCTAAAGGCCCTGCTTCCAAATACCATCATATTGAAGGTTAGGGCTTCAAAATAGGAATTTTGTGGGCACAAATACTCAGTTCACAACATATAACATACTGTGGTTAAGAAATGGGCTCTGGAGTTAAATCGCCTGAGTCCCACTAGTTGTCTGTTAGTTACTTACCTATTTTGTAAAGAAACTGTTAAATGGGGAATATTGACAACAACTCTTAAAATAGGTTTGTAAGGGATAAAATGAGTTTTCTTGCATGTAAGACATTTGGAATAACAAGTAACCCTCAATATTAACAAGACATGATAGCAATGATATTCCTAATGGTAATTAGTATTTTCTGTGTAATTTGGACAGTGGCACATAAGACCTTGTCTAAAAAAAATAAATGTACAATTCTTTTTTCTTTAAAACTAGACAATCTGGAATGTAAAAGAAAATGCATGAATCTCTGAAAGTGTTCTGCATTTTTTAAAAAGAATTATTCCTTTATTGTAAGATATTTTTATTTTATTTATTTTTGCATAGAATAACTGGGGTGTAGGCGAGGGGTGCAGGGACTGAGAGGATTCACCAGAGACAGAGTGGGGAACAAGACAGGCAGATCTACTGAAATATACTGCCAACTGGAGCAGCAGCTTGCAAAACAGGAGAGGTCTACTACCCCATATAGGTTGGCTCCCTGGCCAGGGATCGAGCTCATGCTGCTTTGCAGTGGGAGGGCCTTCACTGTGGTAGTGCTGACACTTAATCCCTAGGCCACCAAGGAGGCCCAAGCGTTCTGCATTTTTAACATGTCAGTAAAAAGAAATTAAAAGTTCTGATTAATTTTTTTCAGATGCATCTTTTATATTGTTGACTGGAATAGGACTGGATAATTTACCTATCTGAAAAAATGAGTAAAAGTTTTGAATGTAGCATGTTAAATTAGAGGAATAGTATCTTAAGGCCATGGAATTTAGTTCATAAAGTTTCTTGAAAAATGATAGATTTATGAATATGTTTAAAGCTGTAGAAACTAGAAGGACACGGGTGTGCACTGTGGATATATTAAACTTTATAGTATATTAAACTTAATCTGAATTCATGGTACTATTTTCCTATTCATCTTGGCCTTTTCTCGGTAGATACAGTTTTATGTTATCTCATTGCAAACTGAACCTGTGCTTGCTGCTCTTTAGTCTCCTTCCAACTCTCTTTATTTCTGCTGAGGTTATATTCTATTTGTTTTTCAGATGAGACACTTTTTGCTCTTCCTGCTGCATCTGAGTCTGTGATACACTCCTCTGCAGGCAAGTTCTTTCTGCTAGCCTTTTATCCTCTGTGTGTTCTAGCTTTAACTCTAGCTTTGTTAACTGTAGAGAGTAGTTTGAATTTACTAAATATTAGTATTGGTTCTAAGAATGTTTGTCTACTGAAAAACCTGAAATTTACATTTTAGATGCTATATCCAAGAGAGAAATGGGTAGAACCTGTAATAATCAAAATTATGTAAGGAATTCTTAGACCCTTGATACACGTATTTAAATATTGACTTCCTCCTCTTGGTACAGTTAATTTGTTTATAGTGTAAAGCTTTCTTGTAATGAATGCTTGTCTATGGCATTTAATTATCCAATGCCACTTCTTTTTATTACTGCCAAACTCTTCTCTTAAATTTTCTTTCCTTCCTCTCAAAGATGAGTTAAAAGTAGTTTTTCTCAGTTGATTTTGAGACTTGATCTGTGCCTTTGTGTAGCATATAATCCACCTCTGTAGCTGTGCACAGGTTTTATTGACAGAACTTTAAATTTTTTCAGTAATGATTCAAAGTCTACTTGGTTGTTTATGAAATGTTAACTAACATTTAATTCTAGTTAACAGTCAGTTACTAAAACGCTATTTTGAATCTATCATAAAACTTGCATTAACTCTGAGAACACTGGCATTCTCTAACTTTCCTTTCTGTCCATGGTCACAGAAAAAATTATGGACATGAAGGAGCAGCCAGGTAACACTGTTTCCACTGGTCAAGAGGATTTCCCATCTCTCCTGCTTGAAACTGCTGCTTCTCTTCCTTCTCTATCTCCCTTCTCAGCTGCTTCTTTTAAAGAACAGGAATACCTTGGTAATTTATCAGCAGTATTACCCACCAAAGGAACACATCAAGAAACTTCAAATGAAGCTTTTAAAGCATTCTCAGAGAAGGCAAAAAATCCATTTGTAGACAAAGATGTAACAGAATTTTCAGAATTGGAATACTCAGAAATGGGATCATCATTCAGTGGCTCTCAAAAGGTAGAATCTGCCATAATAGCAGACCCTAGGGAAGAGATAATTGTGAAGAGTAAAGATGAAGAAGATGATTTAGTTAGTAATAACATCCTTCATAATCAACAAGTCTTACCTGTAGCCCTGACTAAATCAGTTAAAGAGGAGGACAAAATTGTGTCTCCAGAAAAAACAAAGGACAGTTTTAATGTAAAGGGAATTAGAGCAGAAGCTCCTTTGAGGGAAGAATATGCAGACTTCAAACCATTTGAACAAGTATGGGAAATAAAAGAGACTTATAAGGAAAATAGTGATGTGTTGGCTTCTGGAGGTAATATAGAGGGCAAGTTAGAAAGTAAAATGTATGAGAAATGTTTTGCAGGTAACCTTGAGCAAATGAGTCATGGAAAAGATAGCGAAAGCAGTAATGATGATACCTCTTTTCCCAGTACACCAGAAGCTATAAAGGATGGTTCGGGAGCATATATCACATGTGCTCCCTTTAACCCAGCTGCAACTGAAAGAATGTCAACAAATATTTTTCCTTTGTTGGAGGACCGTGCTTCAGAAAACAAGACAGATGAAAAAAAAATAGAGGAGAAGAAGGCCCAAATTATAACGGAGAAGAATACTAGCACCAAAACATCAAATCCTTTCCTTGTAGCAACCCAGGATGCTGAGACAACAGATTATGTCACAACAGATAATTTATCAAAGGTGTCTGGTGGGGAAGTAGTGGCAAATATGCCTGAAGGCCTAACCCCAGATTTAGTACAGGAAGCTTGTGAAAGTGAATTGAATGAAGTGACAGGTACAAAGGTTGCTTTTGAAACAAAAATGGACTTGGTTCAGACATCAGAAACTTTGCAGGAGTCACTATACCCCGTAGCACAGCTTTGCCCATCATTTGAAGAATCTGAAGCTACTCCTTCACCAGTTTTGCCTGACATTGTTATGGAAGCACCATTAAATTCCATCGTTCCTAGTGCTGGTGCTTCTGCAGTGCAGCCCAGTTCATCACCTTTAGAAGCTCCTCTTATAGTTAATTATGAAAACATGAAACTTGAGCCTGAAAATCCACCCCCTTATGAAGAGGCCATGAATGTATCACTAAAAAAAGTATCAGGAATAATAAAGGAAGGAACTAAAGAGCCTGAAGGTGCTCAAGAAACAGAAACTCCTTATATATCTATTGCTTGTGATTTGATTAAAGAGACAAAACTCACTACTGAACCAATGCCAGATTTTTCTAATTATTCAGAAATAGCAAAAGTTGCACAGCCTGTGCCTGATCATTCTGAGCTAGTTGAAGATTCCTCACCTGATTCTGAACCAGTTGACTTATTTAGTGATGACTCAATATCTGACGTTCCCCCCAAACAAGATGAAGCTGTGATACTTGTGAAAGAAAGTCTCATTGAAACATCTCAGTCAATCAGCAAACAGGAAAGTAAGGAAAGATTCAGTGCTTCACCACTTCCTGAGGTGGGAAAGCCATATTTAGAATCATTTCAGCCTAATTTAGATACCACAAAAAGTACCTTATCACCTGATGAAGTTTCAACATTGACCCAAAAGGAGAAAATTCCTTTGCAGATGGAGGAACTCAATACTGCAGTTTATTCAAATGATGGCTTATTTATTTCTAAGGAAGCAAAAATAAGAGAGAGTGAAACATTTTCAGATTCATCCCCAATTGAGATTATAGACGAATTCCCTACATTTGTCAGTTCTAAAACTGATTTTTCTCCTCAGATAGTCAGGGAATACAGTGACCTAGAAGTATCCCACAAAAGTGAAAAAGCTAATGTCCAGGATGGAGCTGAGTCATTGCCTTGCTCACATTTACCCCATACTCTTTCTTTCAAGAATGCACAACCTAAAGATGAAGATGAAGTCTGTGTCTCAGATAAATTTTCCAAAGAGAGGCCTGATACTTCAAAGGTGTCCTTACTGCCTCCAAATATTCCTGCTTTGCCCACTCAAACAGAGATAGGCAGTATAGTTAAACCCAAAGTTCTTTTGAAAGAAGCTGAGAAAAAACTTCCTCCTGATACAGAAAAGGAGAAAAGATCACCATCTGCTATATTTTCAGCAGAGCTGAGTAAAACTTCAGGTAATCAGTCCATACATTATTTTGTGCTTCTTAACACTATTTTTCCTTATCATGTGACATTCTACTACATTTTGTGTAGTATATTGCATTTATCATATCTAATATAGCACATTGGTAAGAATTCTTTTCTACTGTCTTGTTTGAAGGTTTTAGTATTTTTTCTATCTTGCTTGCAATCACCACTCATCCTTGATTTTAACTTTTTCATGCAATTACCCAATGGTCGTTTTTACATTGCACCATGGAATTAGAATTTTTTTTTTTTAGCTAGAATTGGCTCAGTGTCTATTTCTTTTCACTTGCTTTAGTGTTTCTTGATAGCGTGAAGAGCAAGAGCATTAAAAAATAGACATTTCCTGGTTTTCCCAGAAATATTTCATTTAACATTTTTAATGAAAGAGCATTTCTCTAACATTTCTAATATTTCAATATAATGTAGTGCTTTCCAGTGATAGGTATAACTTAACATAAAAAAAATTGAGTAGTAGACATTTTGTTGAAAAGTGTTAATTATGAACTGATGTATGTACTCATTCTCATTTTTTGGTCTTGACTCTACATTTTCCCAATACTTGGTTTGTGTGAAGTGATTTGAACATGTGTTTTTAATTTAACATTCTAATTTAGCTTTTTTCCCTCCATAAAAATATCTAGTGATTATTGTGTATTTACTGTGTTAGTTATTGGAGGAGGGTGACATTTACTGGTAGCGAGACCAGTTAGAGATTATTACTATAATTTAAGAAAGAGATTAACATTAAGGCGGTGGGATGAGCATGGAGACATCGGACTTAGTATTTGATTGAAGATGGACACGAACGAGAAGGGAAGGACTTAGACATGACTACACGGACCCTGCATTGTTGGTCTGCACAATTACCTTAGATGACAATCACCTGAAATCAGGACTAAGGAAACATGAAAGAATACATGCTTAAGAAGTGGAGATAGAAACTTCAATTTTGATTATGTTTTTATTAAGGTACCTATGAGACATCCAAAAGTGATGGATGTGAGAGACTTTGATTATATTTGCCCTAAGTTGAGAAATAGTAATGGAAACCACAGTCTTCAACTAGGTGGAGCCAAGAGAAGATTCGATGGTGGAAGAATTTGTTCAACATTATCAAATATTAGAGAGATCAGTTAAGAATTGTGAATTTGTGGAAAAAATGAGGGAAGGAATTGGCTTGACAGTGGCAAGTAGTGTGAATTGGGCAGTGCTAGGGTTGAGTAAATAGGACTTGAGCAAATGGATAATAAATGTTGACAATTTCTAAGTAGTTTGATAATGTGGAGAAGGTGGTGTTTGCATGTGCAAGGGAGTGTGTGAGGTTAAGGAACAACTTTTTCTTAAGGATGTCTAGTAGAAAGTCCAAGAGGAGATGATATGAGACTCAGGTAGAGGATTTAGAAAGAAAGATTTTGAAGGACTTTGTAGTGAAAGGTGAGCAAAGGTTGTAGTGAAAGGAGAGTAGAATAAAGGTGTTGCTAGGATTTTGTAGCTGGAAGGTGAAATTGTTGGATATGTTTATTCTTTAGAGTAGTATATTAGGTTATTTGCTGAGAGTAACTGAAACATGCTTGGGTGAAAGAGGCCTGAAATGTCTTCTAATTAGAGAAACAAATACATTTGCATTTAGAGTTGAAGAGGTGGTCTGTGTGTGCTGATGGGGTGAGGCCAAAGTCTGGATATGGATTCAGAGAAGGCAAATTCAAGGTTGTGTGTTACTAGATGGACCCATTGCTGTAGTCAATGGAAGTGGGGATAATAGTAAGAGAGTAGATTGAAATAATGGATTGTGACATGTAAGTTGAAGATTGTAAAGAGAGAAAAGGGAGTTGGTAAGAGTAGAAAGTCAGCTTGAGGACCAAATGAGATCTAAGAACCAAGAGTAATGAGAATAAAAATAAGAACACCAAAACGATAGGATGCTGTGGTCTAAGTAGGATTGTGTCTGTGCTTGTGTGTTAGATGTTGAATTTGGAATTCCATAATGATCATGAGACAAGGACTAAAGTGGGAAAGTTGCTGGAGGTGAAGTCAAGTAAACCGTGAAGCTAAGATGTTGGATTGTTCTTTCACATGGTATTAAAGTCGTGATGATGGCAGGATGATGGCAGGACTTGGGTGACAAGAAAGATTAGGAGCTAGGAACAAGAGTCTTTTTCATATAGGGTAGTGAGGCAACTGGCAGAATGGTAGATGGGAGCAATAAGGAAGGACAGAGTATGGATGTCTGGATGACTGCGACTGTTGCCCCAAACCTCTGAAATAATAGTCTGGGTTGAGGTATTTGAGAATACATATCCCCTATTTAGAGAATTCCATAGGGAAGGCGGTTTGAAGAATTAGATTTGGTAGCAATTTTCAGTGAAGAAGTTGAAGGTTAGGGGAGATGGTTCACAGTGGAGTTGGGATTTCCAACAGCACAGTAAAATGGTTTAGGAGAGAGAAAACAAGAGAAGCCCAGAGCAGCGTAATGATAGTGTGGGTGAAGACCAACGTAAAGCAGGGAGGTGTTATAACAGTCTCTAACGTCTAACTGTGTCTACCCCCAACACTCCCTCCTTGATGCTGATGGTCTTCTAGTAGATGCGGGCACTCAGGTATTATGATGCCTTGTTTTGATTTAAGTAAAGAAATGAGAGCAGTGCTTAGAATGCTGAGTAGGGATGGTTGAAGAAGGAAGTATAAACAATGTTCGCGTTTTTTCTTTAGAGAATAGTTACTAATGCCTTTTCAGAATAAAGATGTCATGTACAAGAGATCATATGGTATGTCTTTTTCTGACTGACTTAACATAGTATCCTTAAGGCCCATCCATATCCCAAATGGCAGGATTTCTTCTTTTTTTTTTTCCCCCAGATTTTTTTTTTAATTTATACAATAGCTGGGGTACAGGCAAGAGGCACGGGAGGGTGAGAGGATTCACTGGCACAGAACAGGCAGACAGACTGAAAGCACTGCTGAGGGGAGCAGCGGGCGCGACAGGAGAGGTCTGCTGCGCCATGTGGAAATCTCCCTGGCTGGCTGGGAATCGAACCTGTGCTGCATAGGGTGTGGACAGCTTCACAGCGCTGTGCTCAATAAAATTGAGCACAACCTGCTGCGCCACTGGGGAGGCCCAGGATTTCATTTTTTATAGCTGAATAATGTTTCATTTCATATATATAAAATTTTACTCTCTGTGTGTGAAGTTTCACTCATTTTCTGTACCCATTAATCCATCGGTGAACACTTAGGTTGCTTGTGTACCTGGGCTATCGTAAATAATGCTGTCATAGGGAATGCATATATATCTTTTTGAGTTACTGTTTTGTTTTGTTTTTGATAAATACCCAGAATTGGAATTGTTGAATCACTTGGTAATTCTATTTTTGTTTTTTAAAGATTTTTATTTATTTATTTACACAAGAACCAGGGTACAGGCCAGATTCGCGGGAGGGTGAGAGGATTCACCAGAGACAGAGTGGTGAACAGAACAGGCAGACTGGGCCTCCCCTGGTGGCGCAGCGGTTGAGCGCTGGGCTGCGAAGCTGCCCGCAGCCTCTGCAGCACGGGTTCGATCCCCGGTTCGTCAGTCTGCCTGTTCTGTTCTCCACTCTGGCTCTGATGAATTCCCTCACCTTCCTGCGCTTCTGACTGTACCCAGTGCTTGTATAAATAAATAAATCTAAAAAAAAAAAAAAAAAAAAAAAAAGAACAGGCAGACTGACTGGAATACACTGCTGGGGGGAGCAGTGGGCGAGACAGGAGAGGTCTGCCACACCATGTGGGACCCTTGCTGGCCAGCCGGGATCGAACCGGCACTGCAGAGGCTGTGGACAGCTTCACAGCGCTGCGCTCAACTGCCTGCGCCACCAGGGGAGGCCCTCTATTTTTATTTTTTTGAGGAACTTATATACTATATTTTATAGTGACTGCATCAGTCTACATTCCCACGAACAATGTACAAAGGTTCCCTTTCTCCACATTCATGCAAATATCTGTTATCTCTTGTGTTTTTGATAATGGCCATTTTACCATGTGTGAGGCAATATCTCGTCGTGGTTGATTTATGTTTTTTCCTGATGATTAGAGGGATGTTGAGAATCTCTTTATGTATCTTTATCTCTTTAGCCATCTGTATGTCTTCTTTGGAAAAATAATTTATGTTCTTTAATTTTTAAAAAAATTCTGTGGCTAAAGATTTATTCTTTGGTATCCTCATGGCTTCCATTTTTGCTTACAGTATTACTATTGGTACTTTCCTCACTTTCTACTCATTAAAAAATGAAACAACAAAGGTATAAGAAAACATCCTAATAATTGTATAAATTTGTCTACTATAAATAGACCAAGATAGTGAAACTTTTGGAAAGTATAGACACTGACAGGCAGCACTACCACATGACAATTGAAATGTTTTTCTCAGATCGTATTTACAAGTCTCATTTTTGCACAGGAATGACAGTTTCGGGATAGGAGTATATAATCATTGGAAGTGGAAGACACCGATACATACTAAGAGTGAAGAGTGGTTAGCTCAACCTTGTAATGTTAGGAATGGCTTCAGTGAAGAGAGGATTCTATGAAAATTTCAAATTACAAACGAGTAAACACATAGCCCTGCTTATTTATGTAAATGTGACAAAAGTTTTCCAAATCCTGTTTTGTGTCATATTAGGGGTAGGTGAGTGTATTGTGAGTGTTATGGCCAGTATGTAGAAACCTCCTCACTTGCAGCAGGGATGTAGATTTGTGAGCTGATCATGTGTAACTAAGTAAAAAAATAATTTGGGTTTATTCAGAGTTTTAACTGAAATCAATGTAAGCTAAAGAAGAATTTGATACTTGAGATGCTAAATTAGTTATGACTGGAATTTAGCAGAATTTAAAAAAAAATATGGAATCATTTAGGTAGGATAGTTCTAAAAATCATTGCTTTTTAAAATTTGACTTGTGTGGAAATAACTTCAAACTTAAAAATAATTGCTGTTTATCTAAACTTCCCTATTAACATTTACCCCATTTGCTTTATTATGATCTCTTTCTATAGCTAACTACCTGGACACATTATCAATCTTGTTTTCTCAGAATCATTTGAGAGTAATAATATGTGCATTCTGACCTAAATGCTTCAGAAAGAGATATTCTTTTACATAACCTCAGTATAGCTCTTAAATCCCTAAATTTACATTTATATAGTCTACCATTCATATTCCAGTTTTTTTATTTGCCCAATAATGTCCTTTATAGTTTTCTCTACTATAAGATCTGCATTTAATCTTCCAAGTTTTGCATTTAATTATCATGTTGCTTTTATGTCTTTAAATCTGGATCACTTCCATTCTTTACTCCATGTGACATTAATATTTTTGAACAATATAGGCTCCTTCCACATTTTGTAGTTGTTTGATGTTTCTTAGTGATTAGAATGAGATTATGAATTCATGGGCAAAATGAAGATGATGTAGTATTTCTCTCATGGTATCATATTTGGAGTACTCGCTATCCATCAATCCGTCAGTGATGAGTTTAATTTTGAGTATGTGACCGTTTGTCCCTGTTTTCCTCATTGAAAAATAGATACTTAACACCATGCAGAATGCCTGCCCCCCAGCAGGCATTACCCCACCCCAAATTTAGTATTCATTGATAATTCTTCCTTGATTCAATTTTTACCATTAAGTTGCAATTTGATGACTTTTCAGTTCCAACATTCCCTCCATGTTTCTAAATTAGGCTTTGTCATTTTACTGTTGGCAAGAGCCCTTTTCCGTTAATGAATTAGTTATCAGTGTGGATCAGTGAACATCTATTTCCCCCTCAATGGTTTATAATGCATTACTAAAAAGTAACTGAAGGAAAAAACGTAAAAAAACGTACAAAGACTGTCTTACATTCTACCTGGAGGGTCCCACACTGATGAGGTTAATGTTTTCTACTAAATGTAAACTGTTCTGATTTGGTGGGCCCTATTCAAATCGACCAGCAGCTATCTTTTTTGTGCTGGTGGGAGTGCAGAGGGTGGTAGAAAGGAAAACATTTCTTCTTTCTAACATAACAAAATGTTGACGATTCATCTCATGCCTACTGTGCTCAGAACTGCAGCCATTTCTCTAGGGATACTTGATTGCTTTTAATCTGTAGTTGTGTTAAAGGTCAAGAGCTGAATGGTAGTTAATACTCCCGGTTATTAGGATCATTTTTATCTCTTTCAGTGGGCAGAACTAGGAAATGCTTGTATACATATATACAACTAAGCATAAGCATGAACATTTACTTATTTTAGAAATTATGAGTTCACACAGATAACTTCAGTTCTGATCCATTCCCAAAATGATCATTTCTTCTTTCACTTTCTTTTTTTTTTTTTTTTAAAGATTCATTTATCTATGCATACAAGAACACAGGCCAGACATGTGGGGGTCGGGAGGGATGGGGTTAGAGGATCCACTAGAAACTGAATGGTGAACAGAACAGGCAGATTGACTGAAATACACCGCTGAGGGGAGCAGCAGGTGAGACAGGAGAGGTCTGCCTTGCCATGTGGGTTTCTCCCTGGCTGGCCGGGGATCGAACTCGTGCTGCAGAAGCTGCGCATTGCTTCATAGTGAGGTGCCCAACCCCTTGTGCCACCAGGGAAGCCCTCACTTCCTATTTTTGCATGTTCCTTGGATCATGAGTACCCTGGCTCGCAACACTACCAATACATTTACTCACTTGCTTAACTCTTTAATTTAATATACCTAAAATAGTTATAAAATGCTTTTTAAAATTGTTATAATACAATGACGTTAATAAAGTTACCTCCTGCCCAAGATTGTATATAAATATATATATGCACAAATGCAAATTACTTGGATTAGTTCTTTTTTCCCTTTTCTCCACCTTCAGTGTGGTTGTAATATTCATTTGAAAATTAGATTAATGTGTTTCAGTTTCAGTTTTTCTTTTTTTCTATTTAGGAGGATTCTAAATTGGGAATTTTGAAAGTTGGAGAAAATCTTTTTTTTTAAAGATTTATGTATATGTATACAAGATCTGGGGTGTAGGCCACAGGTGCAGGGAGGTGAGAAGATTCACCAGAGACAGAGTGGGGTGCAGAACAGGCAGATCTACTGAAATACACTGCTGAGGGGAGCAGAGGGAGAGAGAGGAGAGGTCTGCTGTACCATATGGGTTAGATTGTATGCTGTAATGACTGGCAGTAGCTTGATGAGCACTGTGTCTTTAACCCCTGTGCCACCAGGGAGGCCCAGGAGAAAAGCTTTTTTGCATATTGATATCAGTTAGTCTCCACCATAATCTTAAAGAAGAAACTACTTTTTTTTAAAGACGTATTTTTAAAGATTTATTTATGCATATAAGAACTGGGGTATAGGTCAGAGGTGTGGGGGGTGAGAGGATTCACCAGAGACAGAGTGAGGAGCTGAACAGGCGGATCTACTGAAATAACACTGCTGAGGGGAGCAGCCAGTGAGACAGGAGAGGTCTGCTGTGTCATGTGGGTCATTTCCCTGCCTGACGATCACACTCATGTTGCAGTGGCTGGTGATAGCTTGATAGCGCTGCGACTTAACCCCTGCACCACCAGGGAGGCCCAAAAGAAACTATTTTATGATGATAAAACCTAAACTGAGAGATAGTAACTCTCCTAAGGTATATAGCAAATTATGTAATACACATAATACCTTTGAACTTCCGTTGTTTTCTAGATACTGGTTTAATGTTCTTTCTTATACTCTTCCACAAGGGAGATTTTTTTCCCCAGCGTGTGAAGAACTTGGGTTCCAGTATAGGTTTTACCCTTTTCTTAGTTGTTTCCCCATTTTGGATTGAGCAGTTATTGCCCTAAATTTAGCTGACAACCAAGGTGTTGCTGCCATAATTATATAGTTCTTGTGTTGGGGACATTAGCCAATGCCAAAACATTTTTTAAAAGTCAAGAAAATCTATTTTTTGTCATGTAGGGATAAAAGAATGAAGATAACATTTTGTTGCTTCCATGTGGAGACTGAATGACCCTAGTGAGGTCAGCTATTACCTATGTTGTTGGTAGGCCATTGATAAAGAAAGATGCTAATGTCTTTGATCCATATGACTGATTTTAACTTAATGATACTGATTGCTTTAATATGTTTTTCTGTTTGCTTGTTCTTTCACTAACTCATAGAATATTTTCAGTTTGCAATCCAGAGTAGAGGTTGTGTTTTGCTGACCTGCTGGAACATTTGGTGAATAATGTATAAACCACAAGTTGATTATTTATTCATGATACTTAAACTGTTTACTATCTAATAGCAAGTAGTATTACCATAATAAAGAGCTCACTGAGAAGAACCCACTTATCTAGATTAAAAATAAAAATTATAGTTTGCAAATTTGTATATACTGTGTACTCATGAGTAAGAGCTTTATTTTGATGTTTAGACTTAACACATTTTTCTTATATTAAAAAAATTTTCTAGATAGCTTTTCACCTTTTTCACTAAATTATAGCAATTAAGGCTTAGTATTTTGGTTAAAATGTATTTTTAATGACCATATTTAGGACACTTTTAGTGGGACTTTGGTTATGATAGTGAGTCTTAACTTGAAACAAGTTAGAAATTTATGTACTTGGAAAATGTTTAACAAATTGAGTAGAAATACCTTTAACTAGAACACTCCTAGTAAATGTAAAGTGTACCTAAATTGTGACTGTTAATAAAGGAATTGATGATATTTACTTCAATGTCACATTGTAAAATCAGTGAGGATTCATTTAGTACTTACTATGGACCCAATACAAGTTGAAAATAAATATGAAGTATGTATCATAAAAAATAAGATACTGCTAAATATAATGTGGTTGAAAGAACTTCATCTTAGACAGTTTACAGACATTTTACAACTTTTAGTTGCAATACTGACTATCGATTAGCTGGGCAAATGCTTAAATTTTTTGAGCTTCCTAATTTTATTAGTCAGAATTTCTCTCATGGACCTGCCAGCTGTCAGTGAAATCAGTAACATTGTAGCTTCTAAAAAAAGATTTAGCAAAATCTTACATAATGCAAACATTTCCTTGTCTTTAAATAATTTTCTGTGTGAACAATTTTTTTTGATGCTTAGTGTTCCTTAGTATGATTATAATTTCACCAGTGGTCTGGCTCCTCTTGTATTATTCCCTACTTCTAATTTTTTAAGTAATGCTATCATGCTTATCTCTCTATATTTAAATATGTTTTACATAGCTATTAATTTTTTTTCATAAATTATGAGAAATAAACCCTTAGGCCAGTGGGTATGACATTAAGAATTTAAACAAAAAATTACCATTAGAAAAGTTGGACTACTTTTTATCCTCACAAAACACCCTTTTCTCTGTTATCATTGTGTTTATTATAAATATTTTCATAGATAATAGTTCCACATTATACAAAATTCAAAAAGTACAATGACAATCTTCCTGTTTCTGTTGCCTACCCATCTAGCGCTCTTTGCTAGAAAGTCATTATGATTTATTTCTTATTATATATCCTCCTGGTTACTCTGTGCTTGTTATTTCTTTACCTTAGCAGTTTAGGTTAAATGGTATTTGTTGGTTTGCTCTTCGATTATTATTGAAGAAGAACATGTTCCATTTCTTAACCTTATTTGTAATTCTGTTGTGAATTGCCTGTTCATACCCTTTGCCCATTTTAAAATACTCATCTCTTCTGAGTTATTTATATACAAAGGATGCAAACTCTTGAAATATTAGTTTTCCCAATGATTTTTTTCTTCACATTTTAGTGGGTATTTTCCTGTATATTACCATGGGAAAATTACAATTTTTATTTGCGGTTTCATTGTCACACTTACTTCTGATTGTTTTAAAATTGATTCTGCATTCTGGTTAGAGATAATTTTACATCATAAGCCTTTTTGGTGGTGTTTTTTTCCTTTTCCCATCAAACTGATCTAGTTGCCTGTTACCATGCTGCAATTGTAGAGAAGAGTAAAAAATTAAGAACAGTTTTTTGGATTGTACAATCAACTGTACTACGGGAGTTGGTGCCATCTAGTGTTGTTGCTAGAAAACAAGGTATGCAGAATGCTCTATAATTACCATATGGAATAAATACATAGTTGGGCAGAGAAATGTAAAGATTTACGAATTTTTGCTTTATGTTAATTTTTCATATAGCATTTTTAAAACAGACTATAAAATGATTTTGAATTTTGACACATGGTACTGAATTAATGCTTGAATCATGCTATTTTAGACATGAAATGACTATGATTTCCCCGTGTACTTAAGTGAAAGCTAAGAAGTTGCAGAAGGTCTGTGCAAAGCCTGGTGACTATTACAGTTCCAAATTTCAAAATGCTTTGGATCTTTTGTAATATCTGAACATTTATTTAGGGTATAATAAGCCAGAATTTATTTAGTTCTCATTGAATAGTATTATTTTCTGTTTTCTGTGGATTCTAGTGTTCATTTTTAGCAGCTATATGAAATGGTCTATAATTAAAATGCTCATTTTTTTTGGTCTTTTATATTGTCATTCATTTTCTCTATATCTTAAGGTTCAATTCGTAGTTAATGTTGAAGTGCTATAATTTAGTCCATAGAGGGCATTATTTTACAGCACATGGTATTAGACAGCATTATTTAATACCTTCAGTAATGAGACTTAAGTTTAGTTTCATGAGAGATTAGAATAATTAAATTTTGGAATATGTTTAAAACTGTGCAGCTGTAATTATATCTTTATTAATAAGGAAAAATCCTGCCAGAAAGTAGAAATAATTATTTTAGTTATTAAGGTTGTATACAAATTAAGAGTTTAGCACTTTCAGTCCAAATGACCATCTTGTTTCCACCTAATTTCCCTCGACCTCTAAACATTGTAAACAAAACAAAAACATGAGTTTTTGGCAGCACCTTTATAGTATGGTGTCTGATTCATTTATTGTTCAGTAAAGCTAATTAGATCTCTAAATTTTGAAAATAAGAAAATTGAGTGTTTCTGTGATTCAGAAGTAGAGGAAAGAAAGAAATGGAAAAGGAGAAATTTTAGGAGAGCTGGCTGGGGTGGGCTTACAGCCTATATATTACTGCCTGTTCCAAAAGTAACAGGCCTCTACTGTCTGAAATCCTGCAATTAAGATACAAGCCAAAAATACACATGCACACGGGGTGGTGGAGGGGGCCAGGGGAGTATTCATAAGAGGGTTATAGAGAAAGGGTTTTTTTAAAGTAGGAATTGAGTTAATCATACAGTTCTGCTAATGAGGTAAGTGTACTGAGAAAATTAGTTTTGAGATATGGGAAGAGAAACATTCAGTGTAAGTCATTTCAGAGCATGGTTTCATTTAGAGAGAAATTAGAGATATGCTTGGGGAAGGTCCTTCATAGGTGTTTGAAAAGTCATGGCAGAAGTCCTGGGGATTTGGATATTGAGGGGTAAGTTGCCATTTTGAGTTCAAGTACAGGAGTGTCATTCTCCCTCCTCACCCCCCCACACTGCCCCCACCCCTCCCTACAGACAATATGCAGTAGGACTTAGAATACAGACAAAACTTTTTATTGTTTATAAATACAGGAATCTTCTGTGTCCGCCGTCTTTGGAAGCCTGCACTTTTTTTTTTTCAACGTTGTTTTTCTTTCTTTCCTTTTTTTAAAGATTTATTTATTTATGCAAGCACTGGGTACAGTCAGAAGCGCGCGGAGGGTGAGGATTCACCAGAGCCACAGCGGGGAACAGAACAGGCAGAAGGACAGAAGTACACTGCTGAGGGGAGCACGGGGCAGGGCAGGAGAGGTCTGCGTGGCGCCATGTGGGACCCTCGCCAGCAGCCGGGGATCGAACCAGTGCTGCAGAGGTTGCGGGCAACTTCGCAGCCCGGTGCTCAGCCCGCTACGCCACCAAGGGAGGCCCTGGAAGCCTGCACTTTTAAGGGAAAATGGGTTCCTGTCCCAAATAATTAAAACACTTTGCCAAGTAACTTGTAGATATATCTCTTTTGCCAGAAAGTGGAAATAATTATTTTAGTTATCAAGGCTGTATGCAAGTACTGCCCAGCTTAGAGGGAAGTATTTGCTTTGTTTGATGGCTACTTTATTTGAAAACTTTCTTTTAAAGAACTTTTCATTTTTTAAAACAAAATGTTAAATATTTGAAGGAAAACAAACTAAATGAAGAAAAGTTGTTAACATTTATGTTCTTTATTTGCCTGTTAAGTTGGGATTTAATATGGAATAAGACAATGTGGAATGAGACATAAACTATCCATATACACATTTTCTCAGGTGGAAAATGACAGAACTTCATAGTAAAGCACAATTTGTGGGGAAGGGTGGGGGGGGCACTGGTATTGAAAGTATTGGGCTATTGCTTAGAATCAAATGGCTTAAATATATGAGATTTCTTATAAATACCTTATGTATCTTGTCTCCTGGTAGTTTGATGGTTTTTTTTTTCTTTATTTTAGCCTGATAACAATAGCACACAGCTAATACTTCCATAGTACCCTTTTTGCCAGGCACTGTCCTGAGACTTTTATTTATTTTTTAAAAAACATTTATTTTATTTATTCATGCAGGATCTGGGGTGTAGGTCAGAGGTGCAGGGGTTGAGAGGATTCACCAGAGACAGAATGGGGAGCAGAACAGACAGATCTACTGAAATAAACTGCTGAGGGAGCAGCTGGCGAAACAGGAAAGGTCTGCTGGGCCATGTGGGTAGCTCCTAGGCTGGGGATTAAATTCCTGCTACAGTGGCTAAGGGTTGCTTCATAGTGCTGAGACTTAATCCCTTGTGCCATCAGGGAGGCCCCACTGAGGACATTTAATATATTAACTTATTTGATCACAGTAACTAGCCTACATGACTTTTATCTTTAACAAATTTGTCTCACGAAAATTTCAAATTTAAGCTCTTTTTTGCTTTGCTTACTAAATTTAAAACAACTCTAGTTGGGCAAAATGTCATTTAACTTATGTAACTTAGTTTTCCCTGTAAAGTTAACCTAATTTGTAAAGACCGTAAAAATTAAATATTACTATGTAAGGTTGCATTTCAGGGTCTCTCTTTGAATTTTTAATTGCCAGGGGAGCAATTAAGTATGTTTAATGTTTAGAGGAATGGTATTTTTATACCAGAATATGGAAGTAACATAAATGTAAATATCTTTGTAAAGAAATACATATATTTGTCTTAGTATAGTATCTGTGACCTGAAAAGTGTGGGTGCTGTTTCTGATTGCTTTGTAACTATACAAATGCACCAATATTATTGACCTTCAGCTTTAAGGGATCTTTCATAGAAAATATTATCTTAGAAATACCTTGTACAAACTGAATAGTTTGAGATTCCAAGCTGTGCATGGAGAGGCAGACATTTTCAGCCATGGAAGGCTAGGTGAC